>NW_017306698.1:942828-944016 GCF_000935625.1 Nanorana parkeri | reverse complement strand
AATATTTTAATATTTTAATATTTTTATGTTTTAATATTTTAATATTTTAATCTTATACTCCCCTATATGAGTAATCCTTGTTTGATATAACTGTAGTGAATAGAGCCATCTACCTCCTACAAATGATAGTAATTTTGAGCCATTTTAATAGTAATGTAGTATTTTTTAATACTAATATAGATTAATTTCTCTAATAAAATATCGTTCTGAACCATAAAGTTACAACAAAGAAAGCCCTAAGTAAAAGAGAATTACGTTCTTATTTAGGGATCATATTAACTTATATAATAGAACTTTCGTGTTGCATTCAATTAACATTATTCAATCTAAGTTCATATATAACTCTCATCGAGATTGCTCCCCATCCTTACTGATTATTTTGTCATAGTGTATAACATTTAAATGCTTACCATTAATGATAATTGTATTTAGATAGATATATTTACAGAAGATGCTGATGAAATCAACTGTCATTCCGGGACTGTATCTGCCAGATATACTTTAAAGGATTTAGTTGTATTGCACACCTGTTAGATATAATGTAGAACAGAATTTGATCACTTATTCCCGTTTGGTATGGAATTCCCTTAGGGTATTGTTTTTCCTCCGTCTTTCTTTGTGTCCTCCTAGAACTAATTTACCTACACACTCTTACTTCTAATGATTTTACTATTGCCGTAATCACTGGGTTCACAGTACCAGTGAATATGTATATTATTAACCTTTTAGATGAACCCGGCACCATTTTGTCATTAGGGTTGTAATTAATTGATTGAAAAAAACTATTTAAACGGACTGGACAGTGATGAGGGCAGACCTGCCATCCCTTGAGAACGTCTGTGTGACGAAACGCGTCGGGGGCGGGCCTATTCTCACGTCATTTGATCCAGTCTAACAGGCATCACGCCTAAAAGTGACCAGCCGGCTTTTTTAAACATATTTTAGCGCGTTTTTTAAACTTGTATGCTGTACTATTATAATAAACCTGGGTTTTACTACGCTAGGAGCGTATGTCTTATTTTGATTATATGATTGGAAATCCCACCGGGGGGACCCCTAAAATACGAGGATATTCCGCTTAAACATCACGGGTAAAACGGGAGACCTTTCCTTCCCTGAAACTTGATCGAGCGTGGATATTAAAGACGGAGCTGCAGACTTACCTAGATGAAACAAACGTGTTTAACA
>NW_017306698.1:938157-942630 GCF_000935625.1 Nanorana parkeri | reverse complement strand
TTTTGAGCCATTTTAATAGTAATGTAGTATTTTTTAATACTAATATAGATTAATTTCTCTAATAAAATATCGTTCTGAACCATAAATTTACAATAAAGAAAGCCCTAATTAAAAGAGAATTACGTTCTTATTTAGGGATCATATTAACTTATATAATAGAACTTTCGTGTTGCATTCAATTAACATTATTCTATCTAAGTTTATATGTAACTCTCATCGAGATTGCTCCCCACCCTTACTGTTTATGATTATTTTGTCATAGTGTATAACATTTAAATGCTTACCATTAATGATAATTGTATTTAGATAGATATATTTACAGAAGATGCTGATGAAATCAACTGTCATTCCGGGACTGTATCTGCCAGATATACTTTAAAGGATTTAGTTGTATTGCACACCTGTTAGATATAATGTAGAACAGAATTTGATCACTTATTCCCGTTTGGTATGGAATTCCCTTAGGGTATTGTTTTTCCTCCGTCTTTCTTTGTGTCCTCCTAGAACTAATTTACCTACACACTCTTACTTCTAATGATTTTACTATTGCCGTAATCACTGGGTTCACAGTACCAGTGAATATGTATATTATTAACCTTTTAGATGAACCCGGCACCATTTTGTCATTAGGGTTGTAATTAATTGATTGAAAAAAACTATTTAAACGGACTGGACAATGATGAGGGCAGACCTGCCATCCCTTGAGAACGTCTGTGTGACGAAACGCGTCGGGGGCGGGCCTATTCTCACGTCATTTGATCCAGTCTAACAGGCATCACGCCTAAAAGTGACCAGCCGGCTTTTTTAAACATATTTTAGCGCGTTTTTTAAACTTGTATGCTGTACTATTATAATAAACCTGGGTTTTACTACGCTAGGAGCGTATGTCTTATTTTGATTATATGATTGGAAATCCCACCGGGGGGACCCCTAAAATACGAGGATATTCCGCTTAAACATCACGGGTAAAACGGGAGACCTTTCCTTCCCTGAAACTTGATCGAGCGTGGATATTAAAGACGGAGCGGCAGACTTACCTAGATGAAACAAACGTGTTTAACATCTGTGGATCTGGTGAGTGCATTCCCTTGAGGGGACTTTAGCTGCATTTTTTCTACATTTTTTCCACATTTTTTACACTTTGTTCTTTATTTTTGTCTTCATTTTTTCTTTATTTTTGCTTCATTTTTTCTTCGTTTTTTTGGATTTTCGTTGGACACATTTTTGCACCGAATTTTCACTCTCGAAGTGTCTTACATTTACGGATTTTTTAAAGACTTTCTAAAAAATAAAAAAAATACAAAAGATTTGTACTATTCACAAATACATCGTAAAAAAGTTTAATTTTATTTTTATTTTATTCAAATGGTACACATTGTTTGTACGTTCATTATTTATTAACAAGAATCACTTTCACATGATACATTTATTCACAGTTTATTACATTTCATTAGATAAGTTTATATATTATCTGTTTTGATGTGTTATGACCTTTATTTGTTCACACAACCGATTCACGTTGAATATTTTGAGACACACCCCTTCACTGAATGTTTTATTAATTATTAATTTTTTAGCACTTGTTAAATCCTGACCTGAACGTCGGAGTTCTTATATGCACCTCTGAAGGACGGTTAGCGCTGTACGTTTTGAAATACCAAATTCTACATAACGATGGCCTAGGCTATAAGAAGATTGCCAAGACCCTGAAACTGAGCTGCAGCACGGTGGCCAAGACCATACAGCGGTTTAACAGGACAGGTTCTACTCAGAACAGGCCTCGCCATGGTCGACCAAAGAAGTTGAGTGCACGTGCTCAGCGTCATATCCAGAGGTTGTCTTTGGGAAATAGAAGTAGGAGTGCTGCCAGCATCGCTGCAGAGGTTTAAGGGGTGGGGGGTCAACCTGTCAGTTCTCAGACCATACGCCGCACACTGCATCAAATTGGTCTGCATGGCTGTCGTCCCAGAAGGAAGCCTCTTCTAAAGATGATGCACAAGAAAGCCCGCAAACAGTTTGCTGAAGACAAGCAGACTAAGGACATGGATTACTGGAACCATGTCCTGTGGTCTGATGAGACCAAGATAAACTTATTTGGTTCAGATGGTGTCAAGCGTGTGTGGCGGCAACCAGGTGAGGAGTACAAAGACAAGTGTGCCCTGCCTACAGTCAAGCATGGTGGTTAGAGTGTCATGGTCTGGGACTGCATGAGTGCTTCATACAATATATTGCATAAGCTAAAAAAATTCATTGTATACTACAGGGTGCAGTGTTCCTAGATAATACATTTAAATAATTGCTTTAATACAGGGTGCCCTACTCCCAAAAAAATTATAAAATGTCATGCTATAGTGAAGGGCACCCTTCCCCCAGAAAGTATATAATAACTGCATGCACTGCTACAGAGCATTACATTCAGGTTCAATGCAAAATGCTCATGTTTTGCCAGATCAGTTGTAACTTTAGAACAGGAGGAAATTTCAGTGACATCTTTTCATACAACATTGCCCATGATTTCTTGAAAGCAAATTACAGGATAAAAGTTATTAATTTGTTTGGTTTCATTAACTTCCTAGAGGAGTGACAACTCTTCCCCTGTCCAATTAACTCTCTAGTAAAGCATCTGCCTCAGGGACAACCACGCGTAATTATCACATTGGTGCTGACATTGATAAGACTGCAGATCTGTACAAGTGAACCAAAAAGAGCTGCTCATATCTGACTCACACTAGTATAAATCATCAGCCTTGTGCAGCTGGATTTCATGGGCTAAGTAATTCTGTCCATGGAGGATAAACATGCAGCTGTATAAAATAACAGAGCTTCATAGATAATACACCCACTTTAAAGGCACTAAGCTTTGAGCAACAATTTAACCAAGGGGAAATATTCACGTGAATTAGATGGCACAAAATGTTATTGAATCTTTTACTGGCTTTTCTAAATCAGCCTCTATGACTCAGCTATGTATTGCTTCTCTAAAGGCTACCAAAGAAATGAACATTTCCCCAAGAAATAAACAGTCATTGACAGAATGAAACTTTGTCCACCCAAGACTGGTTTTAATGAACTTGTTAAAAGACAAAAAGAAATTGTAAAAAAAAAGAGAAGTAGCAAGTATAACAGATATCAGATACCATCTTTACCTTGTTATAATGCAGAAGAAGTATGAGGAGTAAAACAAGTTTATTACACCTACACGTCATGTATAAGGAGACAAAAAGTTCCCCTTCAAGTAGGGGGTAAAATCAGTGTGTGGGCATAGCTTGTGATGAACCAGAAAAGAAGAAGAATATATTGGATAAAGGAGGAGCAAAGAACAAAAGATGAAAGAAAAAAGAACAGAAAAGGAATGAAGGTGTACCGGTAACACCAGACCAAGAAAGTGCAGTCAGGGGAGCAGGGGAGGCAGAGCATCACCTAGTATTATGGAGGAAAAAGCTGTCAGCTTCAAGTCTGAAGCTGACCGCTTTTTCTTCATTCAGATCGGCTTCTATCAGGTTACACAGCAGGAAAAGCCTCCCCGCTGTGTAACCTGTCATGGACGGAGTGCTGCTTGTTAATTACAGGCAGCACTGCATCTGGCTTTTGACAAGTAGTTAGGTTACACAGCAGCGTCCTTCCCCACTGCTTGTGTAACCTAACTATTGAGGAAAGAGCAGCCCCATTTCTACTCTGTGTTAGAGGCCTCACGCCTTGGACCAATGGCAAAGTGTCATTGGTCCAAGCTGCCCAATCAAAAAAAGAAAAAAAAACCCCACTGAGGCCATCGATCTCGATGCCTCAGCAGTGACGAGCAAATGAGAGACAGGGAGGCTCCTCCCTGTCTCCTCCCTTCCTCCTTCACACTAGCTTGGGGACCAGGTTGTGGGCGGGGCTTTGGCCTGTGGGGGTGGGGCTTCAGCCGGCGGTGGCGGGGCAGGATGTGCTGGGGGTGAGGCTGGGGAATGCCTCACCCAGAACCAGAGGTACCGCACGTCACTGCACCAGACCGGCTGGAGGCTAACGTGCATCTACAGCCCAAACTTTGTTTTAGTTTTCAATGTAATATGACAAGTTTACAGCCCATCTCTGGGCAAATAAAAAAGGTACCCTTGTAGTGGGTCTACCCCCATACTGCAAAGGTTAAGTGTTTGTTTATGTCTAGGATTGGAGTAAAGCAGACCTACCTGAACCTTGCTTCCCCGCTGATCATTGCACTCCTCTTCTAGACCACCAGAGCCTAGGGAGAAGTTGGCTGTGGAGACCAGTCTAGCAGACGAGGGAGGCTGCGGGAGCAGAGATCTGGTAAGTAAATCTGCTTTACAGCAGCCACTAGACAAAAACACCTGTGTAATTTACATTTGAATACCACCATTTTTATGATAGGGACAACGGAGGTTACATAGCCCTGCATTTTACATGAGGATGATGAGGGACAAGTCCATAAACCGGTGTGTGTGTGTGTGTGTGTGTGTGTGGGGGGGGGGGGCG
>NW_017306698.1:914215-938040 GCF_000935625.1 Nanorana parkeri | reverse complement strand
GGGGGGCTGCTGATTTTGGTGTGGGGGGGTTGTGTGAGCACTAACTGCTGGAGGAGAAGGGATCAGGTAAGTGAAACTGCTTTACCTGGGTACCCTAGGCATAATTAAACAGCTAACCCTTGCAGTGTAGGGGCAGCCCCATTGCATGGGTAGTTTTTTTCAGAGACTTTAATGGCCATTGTATCAAGAAAGTTGACCATCACTGATTTTTACAGTAATAAGAGAACGTTAAAATGTTTATTTCTTACTTTACAAACCTTTTTTTTTTTGGACAAGCTAGTCTTTTTCTGAAAGTTTTTTTTCTAAGCTATAGAATAAGACATGTTGCCTGGAGGCTGCAGAAACATCTAATAAATTAAGCATGGGTCGACAACCTTTATGTGACTGAAGCAGATTTCTTGTCCTCAACTTTTCCTTTATCGTATTAACTCACTGCAGCTCGGGCAACATTTAATTAGAAGACAGAAAGCAGCCTTCCTTCCTGGAAGTAATGAGATGATTCGATTTCATTTTGCAGATGCCTAAGAAGTCTCACCATATTCCTATCCGTAAATGGGCATTTTATACGGAGACTCATGTACAAAGGTTACATTTTAGTTACTTGAACACCTGCATTTTTTTCTCTTAAATTGTCTCCAATTTTGATGTTAGGCTTCAGTTGACAAGTTCATCTCCTAATTAAGAAACAGTGGGAGACACTTGTACGGCTCTCAACGCAAACACAATGAAATTTCTCTCACCTAGGTCTACCACTAACCAGAAGGCATTTGTTAACATGGATAGATTAGACTTAAATGAACTGCAGACAGCGGCAAAGTTTCAGTGGGCAATTTTAAAGGTACACAGCAGTTAGATTTGAACTTTGCTCATGTATATATTCAAGAGATATGTCTTCTTGCCCATGGCATGATTTTCTTTATCCTCAGGTACACCTGGCCACCCTGCTCTGCAAACTCTTCTGGTTGTCAGTCACCAGTCTGTCTAGAGACAAAACTGTTTTTCTTTGTTTTGGATAAAGTAGAGTAAAGTATGGTTAAAAATCCCTGTCAGGTTTTTTTTTTCTGATTTTGTGTCCCATTGAGGAGTTTTCCCTTCATTTTCTGTCCTGAAGACACAATAGGAAGTGCGAAGAAATCTTTCCTAAATTGAAGAAAATCCCCTTTTAGCTGTCACCAGGTGTGCCCATTGGAATATTTCCCATCTAATCCTATTCCATTGACATTTGTACGATTTCAGATTTCCCACCACTTTGTCCCAGGAGCAATGGACACCAGGACAAACAGGTAGCGTTAATCAGGGTGACACAAAAAGCAATACAATTCCAACTATATTTTAACCACCTGCTGTCCGGCCGTTGTAATTCATTGTTAGTCCCCTATGTGATAGCAATAAAGTTAAGTGAAAAAAAAAAGGTTTAAAAGAATTAGTTAAAAATTAAAAATATAAAAAAATTAAAAGTCACATATAAAAGGTAATTTAAAAAAATTAAAAACATTTTTTAAGTCCCCAGCTCCCCACATACACATGCAAACATGCGTCAAGTGCGCCTACATGCGGAAACGACGATTATGATTACATTACGCCGCACATGTTACATATCACCGCGTCACAGTGAGAGCAATAATACTAGGCCCATCAATCACTGATAACACTAAACTGATGAGCGGTAAAAGCTTTTAAAACGTCGCCTATGGCCAATTTTGGGCATGGTAGTTTTTGCAAGTTCGCGGACGCACGCAATTTTAAAGCTTGGCATGTTTCGTGTCTATTTACCTGACATGACCCCGTCTTTTATATTTTGCCAAAAATGTGGGTAATAATAATTGTTTTATAACATAACGTAGGGAAAACTGTTTTTTTTCAAAATTTTCAGGACTTTTTTCATTATATAGTAAAAAATAAAACCCGCAGTGGTGATTAAATACAAACAAAAGAAAGCTCTATCTGTCACTAAAAAATGTTATAAAATTCATTTCAGTACAGTGTTGCATGACGGAATAAATGTCAGTCAAAGTACCGCAGCGCTGAATACTGAAAAATGGCCTGGACAGTAAGGGGGTGTGACACCGCGGTCAACAAGTGGTTAAACCTTTCTCCACTCTATCTATAACAAACAGAGACACTCAAGGAACAGTTGACCATAACCTGTAATTTTGTAAGCCAGGAACTCCCTGGTCTCAGTTCTCGCTATACCCCTGATCTTGCAAACAAATAGGATCTGACCAGCATCTAAGTCATTTGGCAAACAACACACACACATTTAGGTTATTATAGTTTTGTTAAAAAATTTGATTATATAGAAGGTACAAAAATATAATGGGCTTTGAAAGTACCAATAAACAATTATAGTCTACATGATTTTAAAATAAAACCATCATAGTTTATTTAATCCAACATTAAAATTTCCACAGAAACATCTGCTCAAATTTCGCTTGATCATAGGTGTTGTACACTTCTAACACAAACCAACTATAACCTCCCGGGCCCATCAAAAAGAAGAACCATGGCTCGATACCTGGTCGCCGCTCGTTCTGCAGTGTCTTTGTGCTGTTTTGGATTCTGAGGCTCATTGCCTCCAAATCCGAAAAAGCATTGCAATTTGTTTTCATTGATGAAACGAATGTCAAAGGGCCGCCACATGAGACCAGGCAGATTTTGGTAGTCAGCTCCCATTCAGTCCAGCTAAACTAAACTGCAGTGTCACTCATTTGCTGGTTCAACTCTGACACAAATTACGTATCTCATGAGATCAATCCCAACGTTTTCCATCTCTAAGGCTTCATCAGGGGTCATTGTATTAGGGTACCTCTGACGAAAAGTGCCTTAGATTCTATGAGGTGAATTTATCAAAACTGAAACAGACGAAATCTGGAGCAGTTGCCCATGGCAACCAAACAGCTTCTCTGTTCAGTTTGTTCAGTTAGGATTTGAAAATGAAAGAGAGAAGCTAATTGGTTGCCCTGCACAGCTACCACAGATTTTGTCTGCTCCAGGTTTGATAAATTCCCCTCTATGTGTTCTGTACAAACTAAAAAAAAAAAAAAAATCTATAATTGTCATTAACATCTTTATATAACAATCTTACAAAGTCAGAGAGTACAAGTGGTCTGTCACTATTGTAATGCCAGCCTACATAACCTTGTATGCCATGAAGTCATTTCAGGCCAATATTCTCCACACTGCACATACATTGTCTGCTTTGTACAGACATCTTACGATACTAAGCTATAAACAAGTATCTACAAATTGTAAGGGACAACAAATCAATCTGCTTAACCTTCAAAATGAAATTATGTGCGAAACCTAATAATACAATAATGAAAATACAACAATGAAAATACAGCAAAGGAAAAACAATGAAGTTCTGCAGTATTTCCTGATCTTCAGAAAAATACTTGGAAAATTTCGTTGAAAAAGATGCAAACTGAGGCACAGAATACTATTGTAGATTTAATGAATTACTGTTATGTGTAAGGAAAAATTGCTAACCTTTTTAAGCATAATTTTAGCCTCTTATTAACTCTTAGTGAGCACGAATTAGTTTTCGGTAACGCCTTTATTTTTTTATAAAAAAGGTTTTGCCTCTTTTAGCTATTTTTTTTGCCTACTCTGCCATAAAAGCATCTAGCTGCCTGTGAGCAATATTTTTGTCTGTACACCGAGCTGTGAATGCACAGGTGGGTGCACAGGCTCGGCATGCCAAGACGAAGTAACTCCTCTACGCATGCACAGGAAACGTCTTTGGGGTCCAGCCAATCAAGCAGCTGCAGACTCGAAAAACAGGGAAGAAGGTGAAGATGGAAGCTCCAGCAAAGGAGAAACTTAGCACTGGAGGGGATCGCTTTGACAGATAGGTCTGCCATAATGTGTCAACGTGCTGTACATAGTAGCACGGACGGAGGAGGGGGCGGGCACAGCTGGCTCTGCCTCTAGATAGGCTGATCCTGCTGTCACTAACGCAGCTGGGTGGATCTCGACAGCATTGTCGGGATCCGTCCCGGCTGCGGCGCCCTCAGTATATAGCTGAGCTTTGGGTCATGGGAGGACGCTAGTATATGTCCTCATGTGACCCTTAAGAGAACTATAGGATAAAAAGGTTACCCCATAGTTCTCTTTTAACCCTTGCAGTGCAGGGTTAGCCCCACTGCAAGTGTTAAGAATATTTTCCCACGGAGTTCTGCTTTAAGTCCTCTAGTCTAGAATTATAAAACAAGGCTGTAGGAATAGCAAAGTCTGCCCATTTTTAGTGCTCAGGAAAGTTTGACATGAACAGTCCTTTATACGTCTGCTTGTTAGGGTAATATCCTCTTACCTATATAGAGTTGTAGCAAATTATAGTTCAAGTTTAAAACATATTCTTTAATTTTATAGTTATTTCAATACATAAGAGATTGTTTAGAAACATTTATACACAAAGGATACATCAAGGGAATGAGGAACTCAAGAGGACTATTTGAGATTAATGGACCAGCTAAGTGGTACGAATAAAACCGTTTCTTCTAAATAGTACATACTTTATTGAAGTTAAAGGGTTCCAAAGAGAGACAGAAAGACTTGTGCCTACTTGTGGTAAAGGATTTACAGAAGGATGTGGAACTGCTTTCAGCGAAACTCTTCTTTGAGTCCAGGGTGGAGGGATAGAACCTTGACACAGGAAGTGTCAGTCATTTAACCCGGAAGAGGAGAGGAACAATGCCACACTGCTGGATCAATGAGTCTGCAGGGAACAAAGCCAGAGGTCAGGTGATAGTCAGTCAGTATAGCAGCCTGAGCGCTTTTTGATTTTTTTTTTGGCTCAAGCTGGAATTGGGCTTTACATGGGCAGCGAATGGGTTTCAGCCTAGATCCATCATGGTCAAGTAAATTTCCTCCAATGATTAGCATACTGGTGAGCCAGACAGTGTTTGCAAAGATCACCCATTGCAATCATTGCATGATTCTATCAAAATCTGCCTGACAACTTTATAGGTAGCAGAAGACAAAACTCAAGTGACGTGAATCTTAGATAAGCCATAAGAGGGGCTCACATACAGTAATTGCCGAGGGATAAAAAAAATAAAATATGGTGTACTGCCCTTACTAAACAGTCATCTTTCATTACTGCTTCCATATTACAAGAATAACAGCTTTAATCCAAATGGCTGCACTGAGCATCAAATCCTTGTACTGTATATTAAATAAGTCTGTAACAACTTAGGTTCATTAGCTTTTATACTTACATGCAATTTCTTTAGTGCAATAACCCATACAACCAATCAGAATCTAAATTACTGAAGTCAGACCAGAACAAGATAGATTATGATTAGATGATCTGGTGTACTGAACTTATAAAATAAGCATAAATTGCTGAATAAAACCAAAAGTGTCTTAATGCATTCTTACATTTGGTGCAGGGGGGGGGGGAAAATCAATAAACTGTGTAAAAACATTGTTCTTTAATCATCCTCAGACCACTGGGACACTTTCCTAGATTTAACCACCATGAAAATAGCACTGATTATCAATTATTAACGCCCACACAAAGAAATGTCAGTAAAATCAATGGTATCCCTTTCATGTTGTTGACTCACTTGCCCAGAGATGGTTGGAGCAAATGACACCTCTGACAGCAATCTATAGGGGAGGATTTTTAGCTTCTCTTAAAATGCATTGCCATTGACTTCAAACGAAAGGTGCCTGAATTGTACAGCATTTGATTTGCTTCCAGAGCAGCCATAGAGAATTCAATATGCCAGCAATAAAGGAAAGACCTGGATTTAAATGACAAGATAAGATATTAGGAATGTTTCATTTTTCGTGCTTCTTTTTATGTATAAGCAGGGGGGCAAAACAGAAAGTAATTAGATATAATTTTTACAAAGAAAAATATGGAGCCTCCCATTGCTGACCTTCAAAAGTTCCCTGTCTTTTTCTGGTTTCAGGATGTCCAAGAATGCAGCCAGTGAAGTCAAAATGAAATCTAAACTTCTGATCCGCATGCTTGTTCTGGGACTGTGATTCAGAAATTACTGAAGCTGCTGAATCAGCATGGCAGTCAGGTAGCCAGCATTTTTAGGAAAAAGGGACACACACACACGGAATTAACATTATTAAGATCTAACATAGCAATACATATATCTACCGATTTAATGTATATGTAAACACTAACTAGTTTAGAGAACCATAGGCTCAGGTTGGGGGACAGGTCTGTTTCCAGAGAGCAGGGATGCAGTGTTTTGCCACATTCAGGAGGAGAATCAAAAGAGATCTCTTGTATCCCTTTCTCGAGAGTTTAGTAAGGTGGAAATGGTAGGCCGCAGGTTCCGTCCCCAGGTCCACTCCAGTCAACAGTTTCACAATTTCCTGTACCTCTGCCCAGAAACAAGTTAAGTCAAGACAAGACCAGAATTCATGAAGCACAGTGCCCTCAGCTGTACCACAACGCTAACATATAGAAGATAGTGTGGGGATATATTCTGTGGTACCTTATACCATCGGGAAAGCAGTTTATAGTTGGTCTCTTGAACATTACTAGCAATGGAAGCACAATGGGCAAAGTACAAAATGTGATTTAGTTGGTCTTGAGTCAATGTCACCTGAAGGTTTTCCTCCCATTTCCTCAAAAACGGAGGGACAAAGGACTCTGAAGGTTGGATTGAAAGCTTATAAGTTACATAAACTGTATGATGCACTGGTCCACCCTCAGAATATAGACGATCAAACCACGTTTGAGAGAGAAGACTTACACCGTGTAAAACAGTGTGGTTAGAAAATGCAGAAGTTGATGTAGCCTCCAGGGATCAAAAGGGGGTACGAGAATGGCGCAAATTGCTTTGGAGGAAATTAAACCCACATCAGAAACAATGTCTTTAAGTCTTAATTTGGATACAGTAAGATAATGATTCAATTGGGGATCATTCAACTAGGGGGGAATCTGGATGTCCTATGATAGGAATCAGTTAAGCTCAATTGGGCAGCCCAAGCACTGTATGAAACACCTTCACCATTGATCCAATCAAGGGGTGAGAGCGCAGTGACCCAAGATGACTCGTTTCCAGCCAAGGGATCCCCCACAACAGTATTTTGGAACCAGCTTGTTTCAATGTGATCCACTGCTTTTGGGACGAGTTCCGTGACCATTCCAAAATCCTAGAGAGATGTGAAGCATAAAAATAGAAAACAGGGTCCAGGAAACCCAACCCTCCATTTGTCTTCAGCAACAGCAGCTTCAAGGATATACGAGGGGGAGAAGTTGCCCAAATGTATCGTAGGAAGACCCTCCCCACATCCCTTAGAAAAGAAGACAGGATAGTAATTGGGAGTGTCTGAAATAGGTAAAGCAGTCTGGGAAGAATGTTCATTTTCAACATTGCATTCCTACCAAACCATGTGTATCAAGTTCACCCATATGGACAGATCTTGTTTAATCTGGCGGAAGAAAGGCAGAAAGTTAGCTGGGAACAACCCATCACGAGTCGTTGTCACACGTGTGCCCAGGTCTGTCGACTATTTAAATAGGAAAGCAGATTTTAGTGCAGACACCCGACTTAACGGGAGTGTGATACTGCGGGCTTCCGATTTGTGATAATTAATTTTAAAATTAGATATGGCACCAAGTGTATCTATTTCATGTAATATTTTGGAAGGGTGGTCTCTGGAATAGTAAAAAAAGAAGATCAGCAGCAAAGGCCGCGAGTTTATGAGAGTTGATAGTGGGCACCCTTGTCTAGTTCTATTGGAAAGCGGAAAAAATGGAAAGAGTGTCATTGGCTCTCGCCGCTGCCGTGGGTGTAAAGTAAATAGCCTCCAACCACTTGCACATGTTGTTTCCCATACCTATGTGTTTGAAAGAAGTTTTCAAGAAAGCCCAATTTACCTTATCAAATGCTTTTTCAGTGTCGGTCGAGAGTAAGCACATATGGATTTTAAGAGGACGCGCCAAGTGGATAATATTTAAACGTTCTTATCGTGTTAGCTTCCCGTGAAGGCATAAAGCCAGCTTGATCCGTGTGGATAAGGGATTACAGATGAAAAATAATTTTGCTTGCCAAGATCTTGGTAAACAACTTAAGGTCCAGATTTAAAAGAGAAATAATATGTGCTCGAACAGTGTCAGTAGGGAAATGATGGTCATCTAGGATAGAATTATAGGCTCGAATGAATTTGGGTGCTAAGATAGGGGCAAAGGTCTTGTAGTATCTCACGGTGTAGATCATTATTATTTTAACAAAAGTTGCAGACTTAAAATGTTGCAAATTAGCCTGCATTCACACTTGTGCATTCCACGAACACGCGTCATGTTTGCGTGTGCTTGTGTGCGGTCATGCACATATGTGTGCTGCGTTTGCTGTGCATTCCCATTGAGTTCAATGAATGCGTAGCAAATTTTGCCACACGCATTCCTCGTCTTTTGCTTCTGCGTTTTAATGTGCGCAACATGAAGCAAAAATGCGCATCGTTCTGGCCACGTTTGGGGGTGCCATTACAAATTAATGGCAATGCAAGTCAGCATGTGGGTTCTGTGGGCATATCCATAAAATACAAAGTCAATGGGTTAATCAAGCTTCCAGCACCCACCTTCTAATCTCAATTTTGTATTATTATTATTACATAGGATTTATATAGCGCCAACAGTTTTTGCAGCGCTTTACAATATAAGGAATACGTTACAATCACAATACAATTCAAGACAAGATGGTAAAATTGCATAATCATTTTTGTCACTCCTTTTATAAACAAACAGAACCCTTCACTATTTAAATATAAGAGGTAATTTGATAGATACTTAGAAAATCACTTCAACATCTCTAATTGTTTATATGGCCAATCTATTGCATATTTTAAGGCTTCCAATTAATATGGAAACAGGTTTTGTAAGTATTTGTTCAAACCTATATGTTCCATAATTGGTACCACAATTGTCTTGCAAAGCGCCCGGTACATAATTAATAATATCTGTAAACTAATTATAATCCCTGGATTTATTCATGATCAATAAACTGTCTACAAGGCTGACCTGGTTAGTGGAACATAAACAAGCTGTATGAGGTTTTACTAATGCCCTTCTTTAGCAGAGGTTAT
The DNA here is from genome assembly GCF_000935625.1 of Nanorana parkeri. Classification (NCBI taxonomy): domain Eukaryota; kingdom Metazoa; phylum Chordata; class Amphibia; order Anura; family Dicroglossidae; genus Nanorana; species Nanorana parkeri. The sequence goes on along the minus strand of NW_017306698.1, from coordinate 928,980 downwards.
GAAGCATTGACTTCCAAACTGCCCTATTTTCTGCCACTTTGATGAGTCTTCATCAGCAGCAGGTCAACCCGCTTTATAGAGCCATCCCTAATGAACTGCATATTCTTCATTAAAATCACTAAACCATGGTGCTAATGGCCACTAATTGGTCTGCATGGAAACATGTGCACGCTTCACCAGTTCCTCCGCCAAAGGCAAATTAAGCTCATAATGTGTGGACGCCATGTTTAACCCCTTTATGAAGGACACTTTTAACCTATGGATTATGAAGTGTCTGTCGCTTAGTAGATGCAGTTAGTTATGTTTCAACATTTAGAAATGTTAAAATAGTCTTGTGAATGTTAAAAAGTAATCTTCAAAGTTGTTCTTGTCGCACAGAAATGTCAACCTCAAGCACAATGAATGCAAAGGATATACATTTATCATTGTGCTACCTAGTTAAGAAGGTAGATCTGGCCAACGTGCCATTGCCTCTAAATCTGATATCAAGATAAGTGGCATTGCTTAGGGTCATCTTCCCTGATTCCAATTAAAGTAGAACGGAAGACAAAATGTATTTAGCTGTGGATACAATAAGGAAGGGTTATAACCCCTGTCAGCCTATTTTTGCTAACTGTGTCCTGTTGAGGAGTTTTCCATTCACGTCCTGTCTGATAGCCACTAAAGGAAGTGAGAGGGAAATCCCTGGTGGTCAGCAGAGTGACCAGACCTAGTGTTCCCATTGGAAGATTTCCAAACTATTCCTGTTGTGATGACAATGCAAAATGTAGGATTTCCTTTCACATACAGTGATAATGGTCACCAGGACAATTAGAGAGGGTGACTCTCCTCAATGGGGACACAGACAGCAATAAAAACCTGATAGGTATTCTAATCCCTCTTCACTCTATGCAAAACAAAATATTCAAGCACCCTGCTAAGTCAGTGCCAGACCTCTCCAATCAGCAAAGCTCATGCTACTTGCTCATTGAAGAGCTGTAGCTATAACTCAGCAGGAGCTGTCAGAGACCACTGCTTCCGCAAAGAGAGCAAGGGTAATTCTCTACAGCATGCAGTCAGGGGGACAGTCCCTTCTACTCAGGCTGTGGCTGCTTTAAAAACAAAACAAATGAAGACACTGAAATCAGCTAAATACATTCCAGATGCATTAAACAAAAGGTAGTCAAAGTTTGAAAGGTGGCTGGTAAAGCATTAATATACTTTATATTATAATTTATTTTATTTTTTTTAAGAAGGTTGAGTTTTTCTTAAGGCCTTGTTCATGTCTATGTGTTGCTGGAATGTATTTAGCTAGTTTAATTTGAAAGTTCAGTTGGACTTTACATTTCAAAATATACCTTTGCCATGACAACAATACTTATGTGATTGGCTCACTGCTTTTCACAGATGTCTGACTCTTAAGTCAAAAGTGTCATACGTCACCTTGACTCCGTACAGCGTAGTGACCTTGCAAAATGGTGGTGCTCACAGTGAAGACACAGATGGTGCCGTGTCACTATGTCACCTTGAAGTAGGGACCCTGCATGGCCCCAAAATGTTGGCATTCTAATTAAGTGATGTGACAATGATTTAATAAATCAATTAAGGAGCTAACAGTCTAAGTGTGTGCTGGTGATCATCTGATCTTCATAATTCCACCCCCTGCTGCAGATGTATCTCACCAATACAGTGTTCCATCAGTCTTTGGTGACATGCTTTCAGAGACTCTTGCATACAAGGTATGCTTTTAGACTACCTAAAGCTGGTAAGAAGATTTCATACACCCTTGCATACAAGGGATTCTGTCACTTTAAGAATACTTCAAACTGCCAACAGGTATGAAGTGTATTATGTCCGGCAGTGACGTAGGGGTTTGCAGGAGAGACCTCTAAGCACGGCATGGGACCAGGGGGTCACCTATACTGGAAGTATAATTTTCTAAAAGTGTCAGATGACAATTTTTCTGCATTAAGGTGGTGTTTGGCGGCACAGGCAATTGGAAATATATACACATACTTTCTTCTCCTCAGAAACTCCTTTGTTAAGCTACAGAGGTGCTTTAGGGACTGTAGATGGCCAAGTGCAGTAATCTTTAGAATTTGTGTAGGCTGTCTCTGTTGTCAAAGGCTGTCTTTTGCATTTGAACACATCACTGCTCAAATGCATGCTTTTTTTTTTTTTTTCAAAAATATTTTATTGTGTTGAAGATTCCATCAAGTGTTTACAACATGTCTAGTATGACAGCATCAACATTTTTACCGTTTTTCTTTTGTCAATACATTTGCATATATAATCCTACTGGACACATTGAACATTGTATACCCTATCCTAAGGTTAAGGTTAATTTCTTAGTGTGACCCTGCGGTAGATTTCAGATGGCAGAGTAGCTCCACTGTTGTCGTTAATTGAGGAGTGCTCTAGTGTGGAATAGAGTAGAGCAAGCGGCCCGTCTTGGCGCCTACTCGCTCCCCCTCCCCCCTCCCTTTGCTTTGCTATAGTGGTTTCCCCTCCATCCTTCTCTGCACCGTAGGGTGCTTTCCCCTGAGGAGCGTCTACCGCTTGGTCGCCACCTATCTTATCCAAGGAAACAATTCCAACTTAACTAGTCTAAATTCAACATTTCACCTAGATTCATTGTAGTCATAAACTCACCGTCTTCCTCACCTTCGCCTCTCCCTAAGCGTCCCGTATGTTCCTCTGGCAGCCTCTCCACCCGATCCCTCCATTCCATCAGACCGTACCGCAGTCTCACACTTTCCACACATTATTACTGGTGCTAAGCACGTCCATTCCCTCGTAGGGGGCTCCTCGATAACCTTCCCCCCTAACCCCTGGCATTCTGGCTATCATGATCACTTGACGGAGAACCTGCGTATCCTGGTGGGAGAGCCAGGCAGCCTAGGGAGCCCGCTAGTTCCCCCTCCAGATACCACCTTGAGTACCTGAAGGGGAGAACACGGAGATTGGTTTACATATCCATAGACAATGATACAGGTCCGCCCCTGGGAGGTTGCATTTCGGACATGCCGTCAAGTATGAACTGTTTGCCTTTATTTTGTAGAAAAAATCAAAGGCATAATATGCCTTATGGATTATGCGGAAACTGAGTCTCCCTCCATAGTTCCATAGTAGTGCATTTCCTAACCGTTTGGTGTCCCTGTATTATTTTATCATATAGGTCTTCATCCAGTATATGTTTTTTCCATTTTAAAAACTGACGATTTTCGTCGCCGGTGGGAGAGAAGTGTTGTTTAGACATGCATAAATTGTCTTAATAGGGTAGCATTTAGAGTGTATTACCAGGTCTAAAGAGTTAGGTTTAAGAAAAAATTGTGGTGTGCGGGTTTTGCTTTTCCAGTAATGGGTCAGTTGAGAGTAAAATAAAAAGTGGCTTCTGGGGATTTGGAATCTATCGCATATGGTTGGAAAAGTTATCGGCTGAAATGAGTCTGGGTCAAATACCTGCGCCATTGATGATAGACCTTTCAAATCCCATTCTTTATAGGCTGCGTAGCTTTGTCCAGATAGGAATTGGGGATTGACTCTCAAGGGGAGATATTTGGATATATATGGGTGAGAGTTAAGTTGTAGTCTAGAAGCCCTCCATGCCGCCATCGTGTCCCTTATTATGATGCTGTGTTTCAGTAGAGAGGGTAGTCTAGAGATTCTGGTATGGAGGAGAGCTGTGAGAGGCCATGGGGCAACCCAAGCTTGCTCCGGAGATAAGTTGGAGTACCGAGACAAGCCATCTATCCAGTCAATAGAGTGTCGGAGTAGACATGCCAGGTTGTATGCTCTAATATCTGGCATGCCCTTCCACCATCCTCTTTGTGTATCTTTAGTTGTCGGAGGGGTATGCGAGATCTCTTGGATCTCCATAGAAACTTATTGTAGGTCGTCTCTATTAGCTTGACGTCTTTATGCTTTATCAGTACAGGGATAGTTTGCATTGGGTATAATAGTTTCGGGAAACTGACCATTTTTAGCAGATGGGCTCTGCCAAAGAGGGAGAGGGGAAGTGAGGACCATTTATTTAGTTCAGCCAATATCTTATTTAGTAGGGGAGTGTAGTTAAGATGATATATAGTAGATGGGCGTTTGCCTATTTTTATACACAAGTAAGTGATGCTGTCCTTTGCTATGCGAAATCCTCCCCTGTATATCTCTGGCATAGTTGGGCGGTTTCAAATGCATGCTTTTAAGTGCAAAATGCAGAAAATGGTTTTGTTTGATCTGTTTGGACTGTCTGAGTTCAAAGAAACATGACAAGAAATGAAGTGGGTCAAACACACCGTTAGAACTGTCACCCACCCTACACCACGGAAGTAAATAAGAATCTCCTGACCTGCGGCTGAAGTAACATTGAGAACCTGCAATGTATGAGATGCTTCTCAATCCCCTCTGAACTGCTTCAGACTACTTTTTCATTCCAATTCATTTATGTGGGGAGAAAAGTGGCTCTGAAGTACACAGATGCCCAGTACACAAGCCATAATGTCACTTATTAATAAATCCATTCTTATGACGTCTGTAATCCAAGAGTGAGTATCGCACTTCCATCTAATGCAGTGTGATATTTTTGATAACTAGTTCCAATTTCCATACCATCAATGATGATGGATCATTTTTAAGCTACTTAAATTCTGACTGGTGAGTAATCCTTTGCCATACCATTCCAAAATAAGCTGGAAGCAACCTTTTACAAGGAAATAAGCTGCAGAATGTAAAAGCCTTTATTATGGATGTGCTTTTCCTATGATGGCTTCCACTTATGCAGTTTTGTGACTCTGGCTTCACTCTAGATTTGTTGGGCAGTCCAAGGGCCTATTCACATCAGATGCATTGGGGCTGTGCTGGCGGGTTTTTTTTTCCTTGCATGCGCGGTACGATGTGCCAGCCTATTTAAAGCGCCACAGGACTGGGAGTCATTGCTGAGTCATTGCTAGTCAGCACCAGTCCTCTGTAATCTGCTCCTGTGTACCCCTGTTTACCCAAATACCAGGCTTCCTCGTTGACGTTTCCCTTGGATTGTTCCTCTGTACTGCGCTGTCCACCTGATACCGACCCGGCTTGTCCCTTGACCATTCTCTGGATCCTGTCTGGTACTTCGCTGCCCGCCCAATATTGACCCGGCTTGTCTCCACTACCTCTGCACGTCTGCCTACTCTGCTCCACTATCATCTGCTGCAGACACCTGGAAACAGTGATCCGGCACCCGTGCACCCCCTGCCTGAGCACACTGTCTCAACTCCCAATGGTCATCAGAAGGGGTTGCAAGGGAGGTCCTCCTCATCATATCGGGCCCACACCTCGAACCTAACAGAATCACTCAGCCAATTAGTGGGCCCGAAGGGAGGCCTCCATGGAGGAACTCCGCCAGCAAATGGCCTCTCTTACCCAGTCGGTACAGGGACTTCAGGACGGCTACTTTCAGCCAGAGGGCCGGCTGGAATCCATGGCTCAGGGCACGCCGCCTGTGACGTCATCACGTCAGCGCATGCGCGGTACGATGTGCCAGCCTATTTAAAGCGCCACAGGACTGGGAGTCATTGCTGAGTGATTGCTAGTCAGCACCAGTCCTCTGTGCTGGCGGGTTTTTTTTTCCTGCACAGCCCTAAAACAATACAAGGCAATGTGCCTTGCACGGATGGACAACATTCCCACAGTGGTGTGCACTGAAAAGAAGTACAACATGTTGTACTTTTATCAGAGCAGCAGGATGTGACTTGGTACAACCGCCTCTCCCCCCGCTGTGTCCATAGAACTGGATGCAATGTTACTTGTGACATTTCAATTTAAAAAAAAGAAAGTACACGGTTTGATGTGGCACATCGACGCATCAGGATTGGCGCATCAACACTGTCTGGCACCGCACACCAGCTGTTATGCAGTTTAGTGCAGCGGCTGGTGTGAATGGTCCCTAAGTTAGAAACCTGAACTTTACATCTCACGGAAGACTCATAGAAAAACTGATAGTTGCAGGTTTTTATTTACCAACTAATGCTATAAATGTGTATGTTATGTAATGGTTATAAACATTGCCAATATGTCATAGCTCTCCGTGTCCCTGTTAAAGAAATTATACCTCAGTTACTGTCCTGGTGATTAAACATCAAGTGGGACAGTACCAGTCCTTTATCTCTCTCAATTAAAAATATTTTATTACGGTCTGTGCCTTTGTTGGAGGCATTTTGCATGCTTCCTGTCTCGGTAACCACACAGGAAGTGATTGAAAATGTCTCGGTAGCTGCTGGAGATACTTACCCTTCCCCTGTTTCCATAACTAAAAAAAAGTGTTTGCTGTTACTGTAAATTCTTTTATACATGTCACAGTTAGGGGTAAATATGAATTATTAATCTGTTGCAAAAAATTGTGCGGGTGATTCAATAAAGAATTTGCGACACATTTCTGGTGTTATGGCTATATTAGAAAGTACTGTGCCAAATTCATGAAAACTAGACATGTAAGCCAGCAAAAAATTTGGTTTGTTTCGGATTATTCGTTATTGATGCATTTCTAGGGGGACATCCTGGCAATGCACCCTCCCCTTTGAGGGCATGTGGCCTGGTATGGTGCAGGAGTGGGGGCTCATGCTCGCCCCTCCCCCTTTCTTCCTCTGCCAGGCTGCTGCTCAGATCAAGGGTCTGGTTAGAAGGGAAACCCACAAATTTTTTTTCTTGTTGGTGTTGGGGTCTCCCCTAAAATTCCTACTAGACCCAAACGGTCTGGTATTCATTGGGGAGGGGACTCCACACTTTTTCTTTTTTTTTAATTCTTTTATTTATACAAACATAAGAGCACTTATACAGAACCAAAAAATCAAATCAAATGGGCCTTACGGCCAGGCATTGTCATACATTTGCACTCATCTTCAGGATAATACATACAGAACAGTCGAGCCCGGCCAAACCCCCATACTATTCACTTATATAACAATACTGCCGGGCCTGCATCAGTACTCCCATGACTTTTTCCATTTTACGAACATAGGATTCACGTGTATACACTACAAAACAAATCAACTCTACCAAGGATGCTATCCCGCAGCTGGCGCAGATAGTTCCCTGGTTACCCAAGGAGGGCAAAGGAAAAGGAACTAAACTACAAAGAGTAGAAGACTACACATATCACAAAAGACAAGACATTCAGGGAAGGGGAAGACAACACCCAAGTCCCGTTCCACTGGAGCATATCCTTCCTGCGGTCGCCACCACCTGTATTTACCCCTGGTTGACCTGGGGAAACTCCGAAGAGTCTCTGAACACCTACCCTGCTGCCCAAGTCGCCACAAATTTGTGTTGGGTCTTACGGATTGTTGAGGTCAGGTCCTCCATCAGCCTGATCTCTTCCACTCTTCGCACCCACATCTCCACTGATGGTGGTCGGGTCTGCCTCCACAGTGCCGGGATACATGCCCGCGCCGCATTCAGTAGGTGAATCAGTAGGGATCGTTTATATGCTTTCCGCGAAAGCGGTGTCAGGTGGAGGAGATACGCTGCAGGAGTAAGCGGAAGGGTCACATCCGTGATCTTCTGAGCAAGGGTGGCAATCTGGGACCAGAAAGTAGCCACCCCCGGGCATTCCCAAAAGATGTGCAACTCCACACTTTTTAAAATTATTTTAATGTTTGACTACATAGATTCATTTAGAACAACAGTCGGAACAAAATGTGGATTTTTTATTTTTACGTTCGCAAATTCAGATGCATCCAAATGTCCGAATTTCCCAAAATTCATCCGTGTCACAAATGTCTAATGAAAGCTGTGCAAAAGTGTCTTTGCTATGTTTGACAAAAGAAGAGTGGTCCATAATTCCTGTAGAGAGGTATATGAAACTAATTGATGGTTACAGGAAGCGCTTGATTTCAGTTATTTTCTTTCAAGGGCTGTGCTACCAGTTATTAATTGAGGGTGCCAATAATTTTGTCCAGTCCATTTGGAGTTTTGCGTGGAATGTGTCAGATTTTACTTTTTTTCTCCACTTTTTTGTTTCATACCAATACAAACAAAAGAAATAAACATGAGAATGCCTAAACATTTTTAATCGCAATAATTTTGACAGAATATCTGACAGAAATGCAGGGGTGCCAATATTTTTGGCCATGACTATATATACATATATATATATATATCAGGGCCGGTGCTAGAATATTTTGTGCCCTAGGCAAGACCACCTACATGCTTTAACAACAGCTGCTCTTGAACATTTAACCAATTCTGCTGTTTTGCTGATACTCGCTCCATGGCTCCGAGCGCCAACAATCCTCCCACGTTCAAAGGCTGTTAAATTGCGTTGTTCTTCAGAAAAAAATCACTTCTACTGTCGTGGTAAATAGCCTGCTTCCCTATTTATAATGGTCTGGCCCTCTAGCAACTTCAGTGCGAAATTATAGCTAATTATAGCTAATTTGTCTATAAACGTCAGGTGGTCATAATAATCTGGCCAATCACACACACATCAAACGGATAAAACAAAACACTTTTAATGGTTTATTTAACAAACAAAAGGGGAAATCAAGTAAGTTCCTTGTTAGCTGTAACATATACTTTCTCCTTCACAGTGTATACATGCTTTTAGTTGGCTATATAGAAAGCTTTCTACACTTTTATTGCTCTGATTACACCTCTCTGCTAAAGTCGACAACAGTTTTCTGTACTGGAGAAATATTGATCCTGTGTATTCCTCCGGGGATTCTTTTAGTGTTATATTAATTACCAAACTGCCATAATTCCCAGGACAGGGGGCAGCTATTCAATTTGTGCACTTAGCAGAATAAAGAATACATCCTTTTGAAATCAATGGGACATTTTTGTCTGATGATGGTACAAAAGGCTGCTTCACACGTTGCACAATTATCCTTTCTTTCCCCCAAAGGGTTATCAGGATGACTTTTACACTTCCGAAGAAAAATACTGCACTTATCTCAACACCGTGCAGAAATGTTCCTCACGTGAAGGGTTGAAAATTGTCTTCCTCTTGTAAATTGGCACATGTTAAATTGATAATTGTACTCGGTTTTCTCCAACGTTCACATTCAAATAATTTTCCAGATAGTAAAGCTCAGCAATGGAACATGGTATACCTTGTTTGATTCATCAGACACCACATCATTACTTCCAATTAAAGTAGTATAGTATTAAACACTCACATTTTTTTTTTAAATAATGAACCAGGATCTAACAAATATTGCCCAGCAAAGTGTTTCTTTCAAATTTTTGACCAAGCAATTACATCATCATGTTTGGAAACAGCTCCAACTCTCCTGACTTTGCTTTCCTGAACTTCTGCCCTGTACAAGATCACAAGAGACAGAGCAGTGTCCAGCAGCCCTCCATCTACTAGCTTGGAGAAGGGAGGAAGGAGGAGCAGGGGGGAGAAGAGTGGATTGCCTTGCTGCATCCGTGTGTTTGTGGGGACACACACAGCTTACTAGCACACAGAAGGGTGACCCCATTGGACCATGTAAGGGAAAGGAGCCACCCTAAAATCAGGGCCGGTGCTCAAGGGACCAGCTGATTCTGCAGGAAATGAAAACATTTAAACATCAAGAAGCAGCATTGTACGTGTTTTAATCTGCATTTGAAAAAGCCTAAAAAACTTTTGATTTTAATATCACTTTAAAGAGTAACTTATTATTTGTAAAATAAAAAAGGATAATGTAATATAATGATATAATATACACTTTACCCACAACCCTGTGTTCAGTGGGTCGCTGCATGCCTTCCACTTTTCTAGGTGAGAGGCTCCTCTGCCTCTCCCTAGCGCAGCGCTGTCAGTTGTCGCGCCATACAGCCATTCACAAATATGCTGCCCGGCGCCGAGTGTCAGCTCGAGGTGAGGTGGCCTGGGGGTATGGCCGTGAGGGAGCTCCATCCATACGTGCATTGCTTACAGCTCCCTCATGTGTCCTGTAGAGGTGCCTGGATTGGAGTGGCATCACATTCTGGTTCCCAGCACCTCTTCAGGGCGCGCAAGGGAGCTGTATAAGCAATGCACGTATGGCTGGAGCTCTGTCTCAGCACAGCAGCCCACATTGGAACCCAGGCTGAGGATCCACTCCAGTTCTCATAAGATAGAAGACTAGGTGGACCTTAAAAAAAAAAAAAAAAATTGGGGAGTGTGTGTAAGAATGTGTGTAAGAATGTCTGTGAGTGTGTGAGATTGTGTCTGTGGTTTTGTATGTATGTCAGTGTTTTTGAGGGCCGTTCACACTAGAACAGTGCTTTAATTGCACAGTATCATGCAATTAACGCACTGTACCGCGCAATCGCACCAACATGCATTCTGGTGTGGGAGGTGTGTTGGGTTGCTATTCATTTGAATGGTATCCCAAACGCACCTCCCACCCACAGTGCTTACACCCACACGGGAATGCCATGCTTTCTATTGCAGTGTGACTTAGGTCGCGATTTAATGACTAAGGACAAACGTGGCTCCTGAGGTTACACAGGTTGAGAACCACTGCAATATACTATAATAATACTATAATCTGCAATGTATGTCATTGACAAATTGTACAACACATTAGAGTGTATGTCTATGCCCCATTGCTCATAAATGGGTAAATGCATCCAGCAATAAGTTCAGGTGACATGGGAAGGCAGTTCAAACAAATTACATGGGTTGGCAGATGAATAAGGTACCCGGCCAGGCAATGCAGAACATGATCATATATTCCAAGGACTGATGTATGAACAGTTATATCATCAGAGTGTCATGTATGGGAGTACAGAGGGTGCAAGTGTGAGGGAGGCCAGATGATGTGCCAAGTATTGCCTCCATCACACTTGCTCTGAAATTGTCCAGTACACTGAAACATTATACCGAGAAACAAAAATACCCCAACATGGACATGTGCTTACCTTGGGGAGGTAGAACAAGCCTACCATACCATCAGCCACCACTAGAGGAAGACTCTACTAAAATCTAGCAGCCTACACAAACAGAGGCAGATGCAAATATTACTTACAATCTGGTTGTGAATCTCATGAGAGATTAAATATATCCCCTCTGATCTTTGGAAAATGAGTGATAATCGCAGACAGCTTGCATCCGATCAGTCACAGGGTCTAAAAGGATTCTTTTATGGCTAGGCCTTTCTCGAGTGAAGTGACAGTTGTCTACGTCTATATACAGGCACAAGCCTACAGGTTCACACCAGTGACTCATTAGCCACTAGATCTGCAAGCCTATTCAGGTTCTAAAATGGGAACATATCTGTAATATTATCATCCTACTTTTATAGCTAATGTTACACAGGGCATACAAGTTCATCCACCAACCCTACCTCAGGGGAAACAATAAATATAAAAAAAAAAAAAAAAATTGGGGAGTGTGTGTAAGAATGTGTGTAAGAATGTCTGTGAGTGTGTGAGATTGTGTCTGTGGTTTTGTATGTATGTCAGTGTTTTTGAGGGCCGTTCACACTAGAACAGTGCTTTAATTGCACAGTATCATGCAATTAACGCACTGTACCGCGCAATCGCACCAACATGCATTCTGGTGTGGGAGGTGTGTTGGGTTGCTATTCATTTGAATGGTATCCCAAACGCACCTCCCACCCACAGTGCTTACACCCACACGGGAATGCCATGCTTTCTATTGCAGTGTGACTTAGGTCGCGATTTAATGACTAAGGACAAACGTGGCTCCTGAGGTTACACAGGTTGAGAACCACTGCAATATACTATAATAATACTATAATCTGCAATGTATGTCATTGACAAATTGTACAACACATTAGAGTGTATGTCTATGCCCCATTGCTCATAAATGGGTAAATGCATCCAGCAATAAGTTCAGGTGACATGGGAAGGCAGTTCAAACAAATTACATGGGTTGGCAGATGAATAAGGTACCCGGCCAGGCAATGCAGAACATGATCATATATTCCAAGGACTGATGTATGAACAGTTATATCATCAGAGTGTCATGTATGGGAGTACAGAGGGTGCAAGTGTGAGGGAGGCCAGATGATGTGCCAAGTATTGCCTCCATCACACTTGCTCTGAAATTGTCCAGTACACTGAAACATTATACCGAGAAACAAAAATACCCCAACATGGACATGTGCTTACCTTGGGGAGGTAGAACAAGCCTACCATACCATCAGCCACCACTAGAGGAAGACTCTACTAAAATCTAGCAGCCTACACAAACAGAGGCAGATGCAAATATTACTTACAATCTGGTTGTGAATCTCATGAGAGATTAAATATATCCCCTCTGATCTTTGGAAAATGAGTGATAATCGCAGACAGCTTGCATCCGATCAGTCACAGGGTCTAAAAGGATTCTTTTATGGCTAGGCCTTTCTCGAGTGAAGTGACAGTTGTCTACGTCTATATACAGGCACAAGCCTACAGGTTCACACCAGTGACTCATTAGCCACTAGATCTGCAAGCCTATTCAGGTTCTAAAATGGGAACATATCTGTAATATTATCATCCTACTTTTATAGCTAATGTTACACAGGGCATACAAGTTCATCCACCAACCCTACCTCAGGGGAAACAATAAATAATCAGCAGAAAATCGCAACTCAACCTGTCAGCAGTTACTTGAAATATGATTGGCAGTGTGGTCATTTGGCATCCACAGAGACAGCAATCTGTGATCCAGAGATAATAAAGATGGATGTTCCTGGAGGAAACCTTTGAAAAAGTGGGATCTCAGGGAAGTGCTTTGTTTTAGTGAAGTATAAAAGCTTGAAGGATGACGCAAGTTTTCCTGAATGAAAACCATTAAATATTGGATTAAAATGTGAAACAGAAGACCTCAACATCACAGTCGATGAAGACACCTGGTCTCAAATATGGGAAAGCACCAAATCGTGCTCCAAAAATGTACTGACCCTTGAGTCCAATTATAAGGTGCTCCTCCGTTGGTACATAGTACCCGCACAGGCGGTACATTTTGTGCCGGCATGCGATGGCTTATGCACTAGGGGATGTGGTGTACGTGGTACATATATGCACATGTGGTGGTCGTGCCCGGTGGTCGCCACATTATGGCGCAAGGTTTTCCAGATTGTATCCATTTTAATGAACAAACATATCACACCCACTCCACAGGAAGCTCTCCTTAATGTCAAACCGTCCAGCCTCACCAACACACAATTCAAACTAATGTTACACGTTTTGTCAGCGGCCAAACGCACAATAGCCAAAGCCTGGATGTCAAAATCCTTAAGTATAACAGAAGTCAGAAACAAAGTCCACTGGACGTTCTACAATGAAAAGCTTACGGCACGCGTACAAGACTCTATGCCCAAGTTTGAAAAAATTTGGGACCCATGGGTTACTCATTTCCTCCCTCCGTCCTTCGATCGACAGCTCATGACCCTTTAATACTTAGTTTCCCCCAAAATTACTACATCCAATTTGGACTTCACCAGGGAGGCCTCTGAGGGGCGCTATCCCATCCCCCCCCCCCCCCCACTTCCCTGCCTTTACTTTACCTACTGTTTCCTCCACTCCGTCTTCCTGGACCAGCCTAACGATCCTCTGGATCCCTCTGTTACACTGAGTTCTTCAGACAGGGTACCTAAAGAAGCTATATGTGTATTTTTGCATATTCACCAATCTGTTCTCTCGGTGTCTGCCCCAAGATTGTCATGAATGTATGTATATGTATACTTTCATTTCAATGTTACATTCTTTTCATTGGAAAATGTTAAAAACCAATAAAATATTTTGAAAAGTAAAAAAAAATGTGAAACAGAATGGAACGTGTACAGATAGAGCCTTCTCCCAGGTGTAATCGCTGTTCAGCTGACTCAGGAATGCTTCTTTGACAAACTGATCAAATATGCATGCGACCTTATAGGCTGCAGCCAGCACCTGTCCTCGTAACGATGTGGAAATATTAATGAACACGGCAGAAAGGTTCAGTGCTGTATAAGCAAGAAAAGCCTGTGCCTCAGTTAAACATGTGGAAAAAACATCTTTTTGTTTTCTCTGACCTTTGCAAAGCTTTGCACTTTTGTCAGCACTTACATATACTGTAGTTAGCTGTAGGTTCTTCAAGTTATGAATTTATATAACTTCACATGATATCTTTATCAATTACATACATGGCATACAATATTTAATTCAATATGTGATGAAAAGTGTTAATGGAGTACAAGGCAGACTGGGAATCTTTGGCACAGGAGGCAAACACAACCAACCAGACAGATTTCTGAAGGCTAAAGAAACCACTCAAAGTAAGCCATGGTGCAGCACGCTTACAGCTTTCACATCTTTCTTTTCAAGCTCTGCAGGTCAGTAAATAAGAAAACATGTTTTCTCCAGCACAGTCTCTCCAGGATAGTGTTTCTCTTTTTGTCCAAGGTAGTCTATCTCCCGCATGGTAGTCTCTTTGCCTCTCCATAGCAGTCATGCACACTCTATTTGGAGTCTCTTTCCTCATAAGGTAGCCTCTTCAAGCTTGCATCTCTAAGTGTCTTTTCACCATAGTGTATATTTATCTGCTGGTAGACCCCATCAAAGTGGTGCTATGGGGCCTTGTGATTTGTAGTCATGTCCCTTACCAGTAAACTCAGTTTGCTGCCGTTAGTGAACATGCACAAAGCTAAGGCTTATGATGTGCACGATACTCCATTAGAAATTACAGACTTTGTCTAGGCTGAACCAAACCTGGTTTGGCAATGTTCCAATATAAAATATGCTCTCTTGTGCGTCTTTCAAATGGTTCCCATCAAGATTTCGAAGGTAAATCTTTACTTTAGAGGTTCTCGTCTGACAGGTCTGTTAGATGTGATCTTCAAAGCCTCCCATAAACT
>NW_017306698.1:890846-914183 GCF_000935625.1 Nanorana parkeri | reverse complement strand
CTTTTTCCTTTTTTCTTACCTCCCTTAAGTTTGGGACGCACTTCTTAAGATTTCTTCTTACAACGGCTCTATGACCCCCTTCATGGGGAATCCAGAGTTCCCTCCAGGTCAATCCAATGCAAGACTGTCTACTTGTTTAGAATCATCCCTCTCCCCATTACATTCAGCGCTTACCAAGACTGGATTGCGTCCTTTGACCTCTTCTTTGGCACTCTACTCTCTCACAATCACTGGTTTCAATACTTTTAATTTAGAAATGTGTATCTTTTACTCCGACATAGGCACCCAATCCATAGGGACTTGACTCGCTTTAAAGCCCTCTGTTCGAATAAGGAAGGGTCCGCTGGTCAGTTTCTCCACTCTATCACCTTCTGCTTTCCTTTGCAACTCCCTCCCTGTATACCCTAATAGATAGCTGAACAGGAAAGAGACTTGGAGTGCAGTCTTTCAAGTGGCGAGATCTTCAAAACTTTCATTTTTACACATAAACTCTTTGTGGCAAGCAGTTAGCAGGAGCAGAATTTTATAATCCTCACCAGATGGTATTATTGCACTCAATTTTTCCTCAAGTCTCGAACAATTGTTTGTTTGATTGACTGTGTGCAGTCCGTCACTCTCCACAACTTGCCCTCCTTTTAATCCTACTGGATGGAATTGGGTCTGCAAAGAAGAGCCTTCTTCTTTTCTTCCTAATGGTGACCAGGGCTGTCATTCTATATCACTGAAGGATCTCCATTCCCCCTCTTTGCTGGAATGGGTTCAAGATATGCGAGACATATGCAGGTTTCAACTTCAAACCTGCTTTATGATTTTTGGGGTCCTTGGATTTATTATAGCACCATTATGCAATTTGGGGAACTGTTACATATCGTTCCCGTAGCCAGTTCTCTATCCACGTACACACCACCTCATCTATGCCCATAGCTCTCAGCTTGTGCCTGTTAGACCCACAAAGTTGTTAGCTGCCCTCCGAATCAGGTGACCCCCCCTTTCTGGTTTGCTTTGTCTGTGGGGCAAGCTTCAAGAGTCTGCAGGGAAATTTCCAAGTGAGGCAAGTGGGGCTACACAGTAATGATAGCTGGATAGGGGCTGAAGGTAAGTATTTCACCTAGTGCACAGCATTCAGTAGGGTGCAGGGGGGGTGGGAGGGGGGGGTTATTATAGGACAACTTTAAAATGTTATCCTTGTGTATTTAGAGCGAAAACATTTCTTTAATTTTGTATAGAGTCAGGAAAGGTAAAAACTCCTGTCACAATTTTATTGCTCTCTGTGTCCTGGAGGATATTTACCCTCTCTATTTGTCCTGGTCCCCATTGTCATTGAATATTCAAAATTTTACAGTTACCACCACAATAACGCAACAGGATGCGAGAAAAAATCTTCCAATGGTGACACTATTTTAGTGACAACTATCTAAGAGCTGAGTTTCTGTTTTGTCTTCAAGGTAGGGAGTTAATGGAAATCTCCCCAATAGGAAATATAGAGCAGGGAAAAAAAAAATGAACAACACTAATGCTAGAAGGGTTAAACCCTGTCAGACTTTGTTGTGGTCCATGAGACTTCCCACTACATCCTGTTTCAGAGACACAATAGAAAATGAGTAGGTCCTTGTGTGGGCAAATTTGTCCCCTCTTAGACAAGTGTTACCAGAACCGGTGTTCCCATTGGAAGATTCTTACCTCCTGTTCTGGTGACAACTGTCAAATTTTGGATTCCTACCACTTTCCATCCCAGTGACAATTGTCACAGAGGTTAGTCTTCCCAGAGGGGACTCAGCAATAAAAACATGACACAGGATCTAGCCTTTCCCTGATCAATCCAAAGCTAGGAAAAACAATGTTGGATGTAGATATACAGTACCTCAAGGCAAACATGCCATTTCATAAAAAGAATCAATAATAAACTAACACTACTGCTAAACTTCAGGAACCTGTGCTTTGACTATTACACTGTAACATATACACAAAGCTGTAATTAGATTAAAATAAATAACACACATGTCACCCATTTGTTATTGTTATTTTTCTATCCAGCTGCATCCTTGGGGAGTCCTTCTAAAGGTATAAAAGTCACCTCCATAGACCATCAATACTGATTTAGTGTTTGTGAGATATAACAACTCCATCAATGACAGTTTTATAGTGCTACACTGCGGAATATTAGGAAGAGGTTGTGCTGTTTGCTCTGTCACCCCCTTATAGTCAGGAACAATGGACACTGGGGGAGTCTCAGTTACAGTAAGAGAGACATATGAAACTGCATTTAAAAAAACGTTGATATTTTCATTATAGATTTATGTATCTTCATAAGTGGAACTGGAAAACTTTAGAGGTAAACTAGAACATTTGAGTGCAATGAACTACAAGACCCTGAAATGAGAGTGATTAACCAAAATAATGTTATATGTTTGTTATAAAATTGTGTCACAGGTGGATCCTCAATTCCTCCAGGGAGAGATGTTCAGCTAAACTGTAGATGTGGGGTCACAGCACTGCCGGATGATGCCCAGGTAGAGGCTACGCTGGTGTCTACTGAAACAGGCTGGACTGATGTAAGTACCCGAGTCCTGAGAAGAAGCAGAAAACAGGTGTTAGCTAATTTATAAATCCAGTGTATAGCTGGGTGAACGTCTACTGCCGCTGGATGGCACTGAAGAGAGCAAAAATTTGTCCACAAGATGAACCACAGTTAGGTTTCAGGCTCAGGTTGGGCCAGGACAAAAAATGTTTCCTATTACAACCTAAAAGGAATCCTAAACTTTGCCCATGTAAGTCAAATCAACAGGTTTGCTTGAATTGCCCGCTCCTAGCAACATATACTTACATTTCCTTTGCTTCTATGCTGTTTGGTTTAATGTTGGGAACTGAATGAAATACCTGGTGCTCAGAGAAAGAATAAAGATCTACTGACTGTATACTCTGCCCATACTGTATATGCCACAGGAATTGTACACACAAAATACTTTTTAACCACAGTGCCACAAGCAAGAGTCTAGTAGACACTGAGATGTTTGGGGATATTAGCATATATGGTGAGCGCTTAAGAATGCAGTCTACTCGCAATATCTTCGGTTTAAGGGCTCGGTAGCCCACTTTTATTCAAAACAAAGTTCATATATCCATCTTGGATACCCTCGCAGGGGTTGTTCAACATAACATTCTTGCAAGGCTTCAAAACAACACAATAGCAGCGTCCTGGCTTCCACTTTAAACAGTAGCAATTCCCCTAGCCAGCATCCTTTTCTTAATGGCTGTGCACACCTGTGCAATTATCGAGTGCTGGCCACTGCTAAAGCCTGGACCCAGGACAAGGGATCTCCTCTTTCCTCCAGAATCACCTTGAAACCTCCCAGTTCCAGGATCCCAAGCAGAATCCTTTTAAGAAAAGGATCTTTTCTTAAAAGATGAAACTTTTCCTTTTCATCCTTCATATATTGCTTTCTTCACACAGAATATAAACTTACAATTAACACTTTGTCTGAGCCCAGGACTGCTTAGGAACAAGCAGCTTTTGGCACAATAAACACTTTGATCAGGGGTATGTAATGTACAACACAGCTTTCATAGTGCAGTGGTAAACTCTTACACTGACAGTGGAGCAGTGGCGTAAAAATAGCTATAGCAGCCCACGTGGCTGCTATGGGGTCTGGGTTAGGAGGGGCCCCATTAGGGAGGCTGTTAAGGAAAACTAAACTGAACGTCAGACTTCAGGATAATAAGAAGCCATAAATCCCTCTTTGTGCTGTAAGAAGCATTTGCTTAGCTGTCTTAGCAGTGTAGGTCTATTGTCCTCTGCTACAAACTAAAGTTAACCACGTACGCCTAATGCAGTCAGAACACCAAGAGTTTCTCTTAAACTGAAACCTTATGGGACAGCTTAGATTATTATGGTTATTATTAATATTATTGTTACGCAACTGTAAGTTTTATCCACAGCACTGGTCCCAATAGTGTACAGATCATAATGACAGCTCTTCTGATGACTGCTTTTGATGTAGCCCCCATTCGGACCTAGGCTTTTGAAACAGGTTTCCAGATTAGCTTCAACACTCAACACTCAAATTCCCATGTTATTTTATTGTCTAGTGATCTGAGTGTTATAGCTGAAAGTTCAAAAGAGGACAGGAGCATCTTTGGGGCATGATGTTTTTTGATCGCAAAAGACTTTAATGGGAGTACCTGAAAAATGTGTAACCCTTTTTTTTTGTGCATTTTTATTTGGCAACTAGCAAATGTCTTTTCCTTCTAGTAACTAGCTTTTCACTGGCCAAAAGCAAAAATGTTTAAGCCTAAAAACAAATGAAAAATGTGTGCACAAACATGCAAAACGGCACAGAAAATGTCCAAAGATGGTGACGCTCAAGTGTGAATGGGGGCTTAATGATACTATATGTTAAGATCAATAACAGGTGCTGTCACAGTTGACACTAAAGCTGCTACAGAGATTGTCATCTGGGAGGCTTCATCAAAATGTAACTATGGTACCGCATGATACGTAGTTACGTCCCTGTGGTGGAGCTACACCAGGAGAGCCAGTATAATCTGCAAGGCTGAGCAGTCAGTTTCACAGCCTGATCCTGCGCATGGCATTAAACACCCAGAGAGATACATAGGTAGGAATAGATCCTGCTCCAGCTGTGCACTCCACCACAGCGCCACTTCTACCTATGCTTCAGCCTTTCCCTAACTGCATGCTTATGAACCCTTTAATATAAATGCTTTTATTTTCATTATCATGTTCAGTTCTAAAAATACAGTTTTTCCACCCAGTATAAATTCTCAGAAGGCTCTTTTATTCATCTGTATTGCTAAAAGTATATTTCCACTTTTGTAGGCAGACTGGGATAACATCTACTTTATATTTGTTACATGTTTCAGTTTACATCACATAAGCTAAACAAATATTTTAAAATGTGATGTTAAGGAGGGGACTGTGGGAAGTTATGTTTTACTCTTATTAACTATGTCTGTAATGTGCTGGTAGATTTCATTCTCATAAGCTAGATTTGAACACTATCTACCCTAAAAAAGGGTTAAGGACTTAGACACATTGCATGTTAATAAAAAGAAGCTCAGTCTGTCCCTTTACTTTCAGTCAAACTACTCAGAGTAGCCTGCAATCTACACAAAGACCTTCAACAGAGAAATACCTAATAGGTGTGGGGACCCCAGGGGTACACATGCTTTGCAACACAGTCCGATAACAATAAACATCAAAACAAAAAGATTCCTTCAGCAAAATGGCAAAGTAACAGGTTTTCTTCAGCAAAGCACCAAACACAAATCAAAAGTCTTTTAACAATTTTGCACAGCGTAGTGCGTTTTTGTGGTCTCACCTAGCTCAAGTCCACTGGATTCTGAGCAGCCACACACACATAGAGCTTTCTGTGTGTCTCTCAGCTCCCACCTCCTCTCTCTGTCTCTCACCTGTGTTACCTTTTAACAACAAGGGCTGCAGGGGAAGTATATGCCCTCACAAATTAACCCCTTTTTAGCCCTCAGCAAGGTAGATTCTCCACAAAGGTAAGAAATATATTTTCAAAAAATATATGTCTCATTATGTTGTGTGAATGGAAACACATAAACATGCAGAGGGGTTTTCTCAAATTTGACTGCAAAAGTGGAACTGCACTTAAAAGAGACAGAAGATGGGCATCTCCCTCCCCCTCCCTTGATAGTTCTCATAAAGTGCATTTACAAAGTAATTATGATACTGTCTCTAAGTATTGTGATTGCATCCTGTAATACATTTTGGTTTGTAAATATAATTATTTTACACAGATAAACAAATTGAAAATACATTTTTTTTATAAATTATAAAATAAAAAATTAATTAAACAAAAACATTGTTTTCTTTTAAATATTAGTTGCATTGGTTTGTTTTTCTGCTAAACACGAATTGGCATTTGAAAGGAGTTTTGGCTCATCCTTTTGTTTTGGAAACACTGGCACAAAAGCCAAGCATATTAGTAGATGATCTTCAAAGGAGACTTCCATTGAACGCCACAGAAGTGTTATGTTAATATGCGGAGCCACCAGTGGAACCATTGACTGACAGAGTCCATCAAAGCCTGTTGACATGCGTCTGCCCCGGCCTCTATTCCACTGGGTGTACCACTTTCATGGGATGCCATTGGTTTCACTCCTAAATATATCATCCTGCCTTAGGCAAATGTTCTCAGTGGAGACATTGTGTTGACTCTACTTACAGAGGTTCAATATTCTTGTTGTCCATTAATGCACCAGAAATCGGCACGGGACACTAATAAACCCTGTGGCAAGAATTAACTACATCTCCTCTTAATTAAATGGCCGTACAACATTTAATTCCTCTCTCAGGGCAAACAAAATGTTTTACGCCATTCTTTCCTTCCCATCAATCAACAAGACCCAAGTTATTGACAGACTGGGGACTTTGTTGTTTATGTTTTAATCCATTGCATTCTAAAGACTTTGAGGTTAGTTGGTACATTGTGATAGATGACTTAAACAAGTAAATGTTCAATGCTGAGCTTCAGGCAGATATAAACAAAATACATAAATGCAGTTATGTATTTGTTAAAAAATGTTTTTATTTGATATGCAAGTAGTATAAATATCTTAATTTGACTTGATTATAGTCCTTTGTATTAACCAGCACAGCAACAGTCAGTCAGGGAAAGGGAGAGGCAATACTTTCTGCATGTTTCCTTTCAGCGCGTGTAGTGCCCTGCATGCACTGAAAGGAAACATGAGGACACGGGAAGAGAGCAGAGTCCAATCACAGCCCTTGGGGAAGGAATTAACTTAGCTGTATTACTTAACTGAAGCAGAGAAAACTCAGGTCTTCAGTCTGGCTGTGTTTGTTGTTTGGTAGGTCTGTGTAAATCTTAAGACTGGATGGCCAGGTATACAAATTATTTGTTAGTCAAGACTCTCACATAGGTTTTTTGATTATGTATTTAATATTTTAGAGATCTGAAAGATGGAAAATATACAATATATATTAAAGGCAAGTCTATCTAACAAGGAAAGTTGGTACTGTAAGATAGAACTTATTCTGATGCGATTTTTGAATTAGTGAGTTATCCCTTGCTGAGACCTCTATGCCTGGCCTGTATAAGCAGATATAATCACCGCGGACAATCCTTATCAGATAGCTGAACTCACCAAATACCTTTTTATCCACTATGTCCTTTTTGCATGCAGCAGGATACAGCAGACAGCAGGATACAGTAGATGAATGAACAGATGGTATTTGAAGGTCAGAGATGGTAATGTTTCCAAGCAAGCATATACATGTGCATGTGGCCATATTACAGCCAGCCATGACTCCAGAAACGACTACTTCTTGAAGAAGGGGGAAATACATCATAAATGGGAGGGAACACAGAAAAATTGGTGCAATAACCAAAATGCCCACAAGATGGCAGTATATTAACCAGCTATACAACTGCTATAATACATGGCTTAAAGAAAATCAACTCTGTGATTCTCATTTCACAATAATATGAATATTAACTATGGCTATGCGTTGTGACATATTTTTACGACTGTGTAACAGCACAGAACTATAACATTATAAATGAAAAACTGAAGTTCGATATCATGAGGTAGTTTGACATCTTACAGGTTCTTTAAGAAACCATTTTGCCCGGAGGGACATTTACATTTTGCTTGTTACGGCGAGGAAACCATAAGCACAGGAAATGTTGTGCCTGTGCAAACAACGGTTGTAAACCATCTGCATGTATATAATAATAATCACAGCAACTGTGCTTAAAAAAAAGAACAATGTGGGTTTGTTGGAAAATGTCCAAGCAGTTCTTTACAAGGAGGGGACGCTTAGATCTTCTCTTGAAGCCCTCTGAGGCCTGATTATTATCCGAACCCACTGAAATAGAAGATACTGAACAACAGCCATCTAATAGTGGAGTACATCACCTCAATTCTTCCTTTGGTTTACAATGGTCTATTTCTTTAACGGCTCATTCACACCAGACTCTGCACTAATCACACAGCATCTGGTGTTCCGTTCCCTGGTAGAGTGCCGAAGCGTTGATCCCAGCGCATCTCACTGTGTACTTTTTTGGGGGTTAGAATATTCATTGAAATGTCACAAGTGACATTTCACTCAGTTCTACGGCTACAGAGGGGTATGAGGAGGTTGTACGTGTTGCATCCAGCTGCGTTGAAAAAGAGTAAAGCGTGCAACGCGGTGGCGGAAATGGGCACCATCCATGACAAGGCAATTTTACCTTGTTTTGCATCGGGGCTGTCCTGGGAACAACGGCCAGCGCAGCTCCAATGCAAATGGTGTTAATGGATCCTTAGGGAAATGTTTGTGTACTTTCAGTAGGAACCTGTTTTGATTAATAATACTAATATTTTCCTAAAAGTTATTTTTGATGTGGCATTCAAATTTTTGACATTCTTGCTGTTTCATATTTTGGATTATTGTTTCATATAAAGATTTGTAAACACTCCCTCTAGTGGTTGTCTACTTTACTTAAAATTGCATTTATAAAGTAGTCAACGCTCCAAGCTTATTCCTGTGATGGACTGGAATCTCATGTTTAGTTTATTAATGTGTATTGAGATTGTAGTCACAGAAGTGAGCTTGGAGCGGTGACTACTTTGCAACACACACAGGGACCATGGGGAACAAATGTAGCCACCCTCCAGAAGGAAGGACAGTGTCAGCTCCAATTCAGAGATGATTCAAGGATCTACAGCCGAGTGATACACAAATAAGATACATTTTTGTTAATAGTTAAGTTACTTGAATGTATTTTTAAGATTTAACTCCTGAGTTTAGTGTCACTTTAATAGTAGTCAGCATAACTGGGGGATGATCACAGGGAGGTATTTAAGAAAAAATAAAAAAAATAATAGTAAAAGAAAAAAGGGCAAAAGAAGGAGGTAGAAAAAGAAAAGAAACTGGAAAGAAAAACTAGAGAAAGAGGAAAAGCTAGAAGACACCCGAGAGTTGGAGAAGATATCCACCACAAGTCAACATTGGGATAGAGAGGGTTGTAGAATAACCATAAGGAGGTCAAGGAGGAGGTTTACTGATTGTCCTAAAAGAGAAGCCAAGGGGACCATACAGCGGAAAATTTAGAATATCTCTTGCAGAGTTGGACTGTCAATTCTTTCAGTCGAATTAGCCTTTTAAGTTCAGTAACCTATTCTCTCATGCAAGGCACAGAGTTTGACCTCCTGTGTCTGGGGACGACTGCCCCGGCAGGAAGAAACACAGTAGATCTTTCTTAATAGGGGCAAAGGATCCTGGGAGCATTGGGAGTAAAACCGCTTTAGTGAAGCTGAAAGCATTGGACAACAGTCCCACCAAACATGGAGCATGGTTCCAGTGACAGCTCCAACAGGTGGAAGAGACCCTGGAAGAGACCCTGGAAGAGACACCAGACTTGTTCCTGAGGTCCATCCCATCCTGGCCTTCTTGGCACCTTCAGAAGTCATAGGGCTCCTCTGGTTCTCCTTGCTAAATAGCTAAAGTAATCACCGAGGTTAAAATAGTAGAAACAGTCAATGTAGCAAATACGTTGTCAGAAGTGAATAAAATAAGAAACAAACAACCTACGTCAAGGCCAAACAATAAAACTAGTGGGGAACAAGTAGGACATAAACTTTTGTCCCATAACAAGACAGGAATTAAATGTATGTACACCAACGCACTCACCTCATAGTTCTCCTTTAATGCTAACAATTTTCAGCTGCTGTCATTGGCTTCCTGTTACAGTTAAATCTTAAAGAGACCCTGTCACCAACCGAAAAACTTGCCGCTAAAAGAATAGAAAAAAAAAAAGGGGAATTTATGAATCCCGGTCAAGAGTGTGCATGTTCTCCCTGTGCTTTCCTGGGTTTCCTCCCACACTCCAAAGACATGCTGAAAGGTTAATTGGCTCCTGTCTAAGTTGGCCCTGTATGTATGTATGTGAGATAGGGACCTTAGATTGTAAGCTCCTTGAGGGCAGGGACTGATGTGAATGTGCAACTTAAATGTAAAGTGCTGCTTAAATTAAATACACTACACTCCTAGTTATCCGGCACCTACAGGAATCAGTAGGTGCTGGATAACTTTAGTTTCAGGTTGCTTGAGAGTTAATATTAACTTAGTCAACGCCGGAGGATCGGAGCGTGCAGGGGGGAATCCCTGTGGGGAGCAGTGGCTGACAATCACCGCTCTCTGCAGGGAGATGATCGAGAATTGAGCGAGCAACGGTATGTGTTCGCTCACTTCCCGATCTATTGAGCCGACGTGTGACAGTTTAATTGTCACACGTTGGCTCGAACTATGAGGATGAGTGATTTACACTCACCTCATAGGTCTCTTTTAAGCATTACTAGCATATTGTCATTATAGTTGGTTTATATACTGCCATCTTGTGGGCATTTTGCTTACAGCACTATCTTTTTATGTGTCCCCTCCCATTTTATGATGTATTTCCCTTTCTTCATCATATAAGTTTTAAAATGGCTACATGTCTCATGGCTACATGTAATATGCTCACATGGGGGAAACATTACCAATTTTGACCTGCAAATACCGTCTGTTTAATCAACTGCTGCATCCTGTTGTCTGCTGTAACCTGATGCAAATCTTTGTGGATGAAAAGGTATTTGGTGAGTTCAGCTATCTGATAAGGATTGTCCGCAGTGATTATATCTGCTTATGCAGGGCAGGCATAGAGGTCAGTAAGGGTTAAATCGATAATACAACAATCGCAGTCAGAATACCTCGTTTTTTGGGGCCAGTTGCTTGAATGCTGGATAATGGGGAGTATACTGTACCTGTAATTAATGAATAAATAAATAAAACTGGAGCAGACAAAATCTTGTCCACGGTAACCAATCAGCTTTTTTCTTTAATTTTCAAAGCTTAACTGAACAAACTGAAAAGAGAAGCTGATTAGTTGCCACGGGCAACTGCTCCAGAATGTGTCTGCTCCAGCTTTGATAAATTCCCCCCAATGTATTTTAAATACTTACTTGCAGCATTTTTCCATTCCATAAACTATTTATTTTTTTTATTTACATGCAGTGTGCCTTTGAACTTGTTATGGAATTTGACCATTTTAGCAAGAGTCAATTTCCTACCACATCCAAAGTTCACCCTCCCTCCATGCATGTCATTGCCCTCTCCTCTTCTGGAAGAGTTTAATTACTGTCTGTGCTGACCCAGCATCTCTGACACTACCCTTACCTCCCTAGATAATCTTTCTGTAGCTATTGGGGTAAGGGCAAAGGGGAAGAGAGTGACAGCTCTGAGTATGCTGGGGCTGCTGATATCACATTCAAGATGGTACCCAGCAGCAGTTTTATACTGTTTGCATGTCTACATATGGGAGGCTTTTACAGGTAAAAGAAACATGCATAAAATACGTTGAGTGCACTTGTGGAAAGATTGTTGTTGAAATAAATGCTCTGGGGACAGGGTCTCTTTATGTGACCAGTACATTTTCCTAAAAGAAAAAAAAACCGTTGTTAAAGAATTACTTTGATTATTTATAACTTCAAGTTATTATCTTAGAGGAGTCTTTGGGGGTCATTTATAGTGTCAAAGTGAATCTGAAAACATTTGATACTTTCCGAAGTGGCGGTGGGCTGTGTGCCCCCCCAATCCACAGTGATTCCATCCTTTGACCCTACATCACTACAGGACTCAGCAGTGATGTAGGAGTCAGAGGAAGGAACCACAGTGCATGTAGGGTTGCCACATGTCCAGGATTCACCCGGACAGTTCGGGTTTTGAATGCTGTGTCCGGGTTTCATGGCAGCAGAAACCCGGACACAAGATGTCAGGCAGACAGGGGCAACCAAAATTAAGATAGGGACTACCGTCCCCCCACTGAAAACAGTGATATTTACATATGAACGGGTGGCACTAATTACATATGAATAAGCCGCGACTCATTCTCCCAAAAAGATATCCACGTGTTGCCAGAGTGTTCGGGTTTCGCTTGAACAAAAGGTGGCAACCCTAAGTGCATGGCAGGGAGACACTGCCAATTGACACTCTGGAAAGTGTCAAATGCTGAAGAGTCTTAAAGAGGCCGCAGGGGTTTAAAAGGGGGAAAGGTGTGAGACACCAGAGTATAATAGATCTTCTATTGCAAGCCTTCTATTTCCACTTTTGCAGCCAAATTGGGATAACACCTATTTTACATGCGTTACATATCCCTCATTTACATAGCATAACATGTATCCGATACAGTGGGTTCCAGCACCTAACCGCACTGGAACGCACTGTATATGGTGTAAACAAGTCCATAGACGGGTTTCCTTAAATTTGATGCAAAAGTAGAAATACCATTAAATTTTTAGTTTTGAGTGCAACGTACCTTTAAAGTTATCTAGAAAGTTCAGATTGCACGCAACTGGTATAAAATGGCACTCTACCTGTCATGGCATTGTAAAGGTAGACAGGTTGTTATAAAGTATTCTGGATATTTGACCTAAGCCATAGAGTGGCATTCATAAACTGGGCACTGCATTGAATTCTTTTGCTGGGTTTCAGATAATAGATAATAGACATGATCCTGTTCACCAGATAAAAAAATAAAAATAAAAACCATTTGTTGTAAAGCAGAAGAATCTAAGTGACATCAATAGAAAAGATAACCTTTAAATTCCGGTCAGACTGTAAGTTACTGTGGACTTCATAGCTCAAAGTGTATTTGCACTTTTGCAGCCAAATTGGGTTAACATCTATTTTATATTTGTTGCATGTTTTTCATTTACATAGCAAAACTTATTTTTTTAAATTGCTGCTCACTATGGCAGATCTCATTATTGGTTGTAAATGAAATCTGAACACTGTCTGTCCTAACAAAGGGTTAAAGATCTAGAAGCATTGTATGTTAATGAGAGAAAGCTCGGTGTGTCCCTGTTTTTTCGATGAGGCAGTCGAAGTTTCTTGTCACCTGGAAATTGAGAAAGAAGAAGCTTGCAAAGGCTCCAACTACACAGACACCATAAAAAGGTAAGGAGTATTTAAAAAATGCTTTTTGCGTATGCTGTGTGAATGGAAACATAACATACAGTATAGAGGGGTTTTCTCAAATTTGATTGCAAAAGTGGAAATCCACTTTAAAGCAGAGCTAAAGTCTACATGTAAAGTAACAAGGACATTTTACAGGTGGAGATGGACTTATTGCACATGTGGCAACCTATCACGGTACCGCGCTTGAATTCACTGAGCTCATAAGAGTGATCCATTCTTTCACAAATGTTTGTAGCAGCAGTCTGCATGCCTAGGTGCTTAATTTTATACACCAGAGGCCATGGAGGCGATTGGAACACCTGAATCCAATGATTTGGAGGGGTGTCCCAATACTTTTTGCAGTATAGTGTATAAATGTATTATATGTCGGCACACAATATTTTTTCTGTTAGTAGGAAGTAGGGATGCACCAAAACATTTAGTCCGAAAATGGTTCTATGGGCAAAATGAAGACAGTACCAAAATGGCAGAAAATGCGACCAAAAATTCAGTGCATCCCTAGCTTCTCTCTTCCCCACTGGGCGCCGTTCTGTGTTCCCTTCCATCCCCGCTGCTCTCCCCTTCCTGTGTCAGCACAGGAAGGGGAGAGGGAACACAGGTCAGCGCCCAGCAGGGAGGAGGGAAACTGTCAGGAGGCCAAGCGGGGTGGTGTGGGGAGGAGAGAGCTGCCAGCTGTCACAGGAGGCCTAGCTCTCCTCCCGCACCACCTGCTCGGCCTCCTGTGACAGGCGAATCAGGATGGAGCAGAATACAAACACTCAGCGATCAGTATTGGCGAGTGTTTGTAAATAACTGAGGACATAGTATGCTTACTGCGTCCCCAGTTATGAATGAACTGGAAGTGTTCTTCCTGTTCATTCATGATTGTGGTAACTAGTAACTCATACTATCTCCTCAGTTTATGAATGGACAGGAGCACTTAGTATAGAGGCTTCCTGTTTATTCATAACATGGGCTGCAGAAAAAGAAATTGAGGTCTTTGTGTCCTCAGTCTGCTTTTCTATTTTAAAAGGGAAATATCAGGAGCAGGGCCATAACTACAAATCATGGGGCCCCATAGCAAAAATGTGATGGGGCCCCTCTTATGACCTTTCTCTGAGCTGTGAGTTACGATGCCAAGATCCCACACTCCTCTTGTGCATCTTTACAGGGGATTAAAACATTGTCATCATCTAAAACCACTCCAATCCTTAATGCTAGTACTGCCCCATAGCAGCCGCCTGGGCTGCAAAGGCTATAGTTACGCCACTGATCAGGAGTCTGTTTAGACCCCTGATATTTCCCCAAAGCCCCTAACAGTAAAGTAAAAAGTAAATAAATAAAAATAATAATTAAAAAAGGGTTGGGGAAAAAAAGTAAATTTCGGATTTGGTTTCGGCCTGACAAACCTTTTAAATTTTAAATTTCGGTTTCAGTTTCGGTCTATAAATTTAATTTTGGTGCATCCCTAGTAGAGGTGATCTCATACAAGTTCCTTTACCCATTATCACAATATTCTAACCCAAGTTAGGACCAGGACAACAAGTAAAGATCTTATGTAAAAAAGGTGATCCCAAAACAAAGTTGTGTGCCAGTGACACAATTCTGGCCTTGGGTGCGTCTATATACAGTATAGTTGCCGTCTTTGTTCTGGCTATTCAAGATAAAAATTAGTTATTTTATTACCTATATTCAGGGCTCGAAAAATCCACTCGTCCACTCGTCTGTGACGAGCTGACATGTTTGGTGTCTATTTACCCGACGTGACCCCGACTTTTATGTTTTACTAAAGATATAGGTAAGAATAAATGTTTTATAACATAGGGAAACTTTTTTTTTTATATATTTATGGCACCTTTTTCATTATATAGTAAAAAAAAATAACCCCCCAGTGGGGTCACAAAAGAATCCTCTATCTGTCCCCAAAATTTTTTAACATATATTGCAAGGCTATAGTCCAGTCATGCTGACTGGTGACATTTTTGACTGACTGGTGAGACACCGCCAAATTTTTCAAGCCCTGCCTATATTATTTATGTATTGTATTCTAGTTAGCCCTTAAAAAAAAAACTTTCGGCACCAATATGATTGTTAAAAAATGAGGCAGACAGCAGAAGAGGCAACTGTACTTTGATCACAATAAAAACATGGTGCTGAAAATCTCTTTTTTGGTCCTATGCACATATTCCTTTCATGACGGGCGATCATTGGTACCTAGATGTTCCGAAAAAAAATATCAGCATCAGAATGTGTTAGTTAACTTCACAATAAATGACTTCATGACTTTTCCCTACCAAAACATTGTATATTGTTTTCTAAAGACACATAAAACTTATTTGGTTCAATTTTTGGATAAATAATCTGATTCAAAGTTTTACATTTTTAGGCTGACAAATGGAAAAAAGTAATTTAAAAAATTGTGTGCGTGTGTATGTATTTTAAACAATGCATTGTCTTCCTGCAACGCAAGAAGTATCTGTTGCAAAGTGTACACACAGAATCAAATATTCCAACAGCTGTCATGTCATTGTCAATGACAGCTATTTACAAACAAAGCCATGTGGTCACCTTGTCATAGCTGCCGCAGTGATCACATGATCAGGAACTAGGCCTATTGGTTCCTGATCACTAGTCTGCCTGGGCAGCTGTCTGTTGCAGCAATGGTATGCAATGAGCAGCACATATATGAACTGTTCATTCCTAAATGTAAAGTAGATTACTTGCTCTGCTTGGAGCATCATGCAAGTATACGTTAATCTACATATCACATACTCCAGCAGTGAGCATGAGAGCCTCTCAGAATGGCCATTAATTGGAGAACTTGGGGTTGGCCTTTGTTCCTGGGGTAACTGGGGAATTTACAAAGCTAGAAGATGAGTCATCAAACCAGCATCTATTTAAAAATTAAATATGGGTTTGGGTGGACTGACCCTTTATAGTGATCACATTTATCTCCGGATATCACATTTTTATATTACAGGCTTAAATGGTCCATTGGGTTGTGTATCTGAAGAAAACAGTGTAAGATTCTTTTTGAGCAAAGAATTGTAGCAAAGAAAGTTTTGTGCTAGCACACGGTCCCAAAGCATATGGTATATTATTAAATTTAGAAACATAGAGTTAATGATGGATCTTAGCAAACTGGAAAAGGTCATCACTGAATTAGAAGACAGTAAATATCAGACCACAGAAGTCTTCCATGAGGGATTTAGTTTAATTACTCACTTATTAGCAATTAAGAACCCGTTTATCACAGGAAGGGATAAATATAATCCATTGGCCTTTCAGACCCTCGCTGCCCAGTAAAAAGGCTGTGTGTAGTATTGTAGTGCAGTTTATATATGAAAACCAAGAACCACATTTGTTTATCTGAGCAACACAGAGTACCTCATTTATCAAAGGGATTTAAAGCACATTTCCACTTATAGAAAACTAAAATGCCCGGCGGCGCGCGAAAGGGGGCGTGTCTGAGCGGACGTCTAGATCTAGAGAGCTCCTGGCCGGCCGTTTTTTTACTACGGCCGGCCCGGAGGCAGTTAAACCCACAAGTGGAGCGACATCTAGTGGACAGAGTGCCGCAGTGAAAGCTGCTTTTGTATTTTAAATGACAATTAACAATTTATTTAAAAAGCTGAAGTTCTGCTTTAAAGATTGGCTGTTGCTCATAATAATCACACTCCTTATTGCATTTGAAACTCTTTAATTTGGAACTCTTTACCCCAACCTGTCCGACTATCTCCCACTCTGACTGCTTTTAGGCGATCCTTAAGACTCATCTCTTCAGTGAAGCTTATCCCACCTCAAACGAACCACTCAACCATATTGTTCTCATACATTTCCTCCCCACACAGCTACCTCCTCATCTATCACTTGCCCCTCCCTTTTAGATTGTATGCCCTCAGGGGCAGGGCCCTCCTTACCATCATGCCTTGAATTGTATTGTGATTGTAATGCCTTCCTTATATTGTAAAGCGCTGCGCAAACTGTTGGCGCTGTATAAATCCTGTATAATAATAATTATTATTATAATAATAAGTTGATGAATAAATCTGATTGGTTACTATTGGCAAAGGTTCCTGTTAGCATTGTTTTTATTTATTTATCATTTTCTATAAATAATTTTTTGAATATTGTCCTTTGAGATACTTTTTAATAAATTAGGGCCTGTTCACATGACGTCCGTTTTCTGTGCTGACCTGATCTGTACGCTCCTGCACTAAAAATACATCCCAATGTATCCCTATGTGTTTTATGGGCTACAGTTCTCAAGTGCGCAGTCCGTTCAGGTTACGACAGAAAAAATACTGCATGTCACATTTTGTCCGGTCAGGAAACGGTCCGGAAACGCAAAACGCGTCAAACGCGTCAATAGCGCACTGCAGCTAACATACTGACAGCCCCACTCCAGCAAAAAAAAAAATTATTTTTTAACTGGAACGCATCAAAAACGCGGCTTAAACGCGGCAAAAACACATCCGCAGATCCGCACCTGATCCGGACCTGAAAATCATGTTAACAGGCCTTAAGGCCCAAGCACAGGCTGGCAATCTGCTATAGGGCCAATGAATCTGTGCATATACAGTATGTGATCTGTGTATATACTGTATATGGGCTATGTACAGGTCCAGTGGGCTGTTCATCATTCCTGTTTTAAATGTTTTCCTAGTTAAAGTTTAAAGTAAAGGAGCTGCAGGATTAGATTTTCATTTTATCACTCAAGGTGATCATGCTCCCATTGCTGATTATGGGTTGACCCTGACACGTCATTGACACAGGCTAGCCTCTCTCTCTATATATGGAGCTTTTACAGTTATCGTCGCTAAATACAAGCGATCCGCCGGCTTTACAGCCGGCGGATCGCATGTATATTAACGGGCATCGCTGCCCGTTTTTAAATTGCGGCCATTTCCCGCGCCCGGCGGCGCGCGAAAGGGGGCGTGTCTGAGCGGACGTCTAGATCTAGAGAGCTCCTGGCCGGCCGTTTTTTTACTACGGCCGGCCCGGAGGCAGTTAAACCCACAAGTGGAGCGACATCTAGTGGACAGAGTGCCGCAGTGAAAGCTGCTTTTGTATTTTAAATGACAATTAACAATTTATTTAAAAAGCTGAAGTTCTGCTTTAAAGATTGGCTGTTGCTCATAATAATCACACTCCTTATTGCATTTGAAACTCTTTAATTTGGAACTCTTTACCCCAACCTGTCCGACTATCTCCCACTCTGACTGCTTTTAGGCGATCCTTAAGACTCATCTCTTCAGTGAAGCTTATCCCACCTCAAACGAACCACTCAACCATATTGTTCTCATACATTTCCTCCCCACACAGCTACCTCCTCATCTATCACTTGCCCCTCCCTTTTAGATTGTATGCCCTCAGGGGCAGGGCCCTCCTTACCATCATGCCTTGAATTGTATTGTGATTGTAATGCCTTCCTTATATTGTAAAGCGCTGCGCAAACTGTTGGCGCTGTATAAATCCTGTATAATAATAATTATTATTATAATAATAAGTTGATGAATAAATCTGATTGGTTACTATTGGCAAAGGTTCCTGTTAGCATTGTTTTTATTTATTTATCATTTTCTATAAATAATTTTTTGAATATTGTCCTTTGAGATACTTTTTAATAAATTAGGGCCTGTTCACATGACGTCCGTTTTCTGTGCTGACCTGATCTGTACGCTCCTGCACTAAAAATACATCCCAATGTATCCCTATGTGTTTTATGGGCTACAGTTCTCAAGTGCGCAGTCCGTTCAGGTTACGACAGAAAAAATACTGCATGTCACATTTTGTCCGGTCAGGAAACGGTCCGGAAACGCAAAACGCGTCAAACGCGTCAATAACGCACTGCAGCTAACATACTGACAGCCCCACTCCAGCAAAAAAAAAAATTATTTTTTAACTGGAACGCATCAAAAACGCGGCTTAAACGCGGCAAAAACACATCCGCAGATCCGCACCTGATCCGGACCTGAAAATCATGTTAACAGGCCTTAAGGCCCAAGCACAGGCTGGCAATCTGCTATAGGGCCAATGAATCTGTGCATATACAGTATGTGATCTGTGTATATACTGTATATGGGCTATGTACAGGTCCAGTGGGCTGTTCATCATTCCTGTTTTAAATGTTTTCCTAGTTAAAGTTTAAAGTAAAGGAGCTGCAGGATTAGATTTTCATTTTATCACTCAAGGTCATCATGCTCCCATTGCTGATTATGGGTTGACCCTGACACGTCATTGACACAGGCTAGCCTCTCTCTCTATATATGGAGCTTTTACAGTTACAAAGTACAAATAAACTACAAGTTACTGATCTGTGAATGGCCAGTAATTGATCATGCAATCCACGAGTCACAACACCACCACTATTGAGTCTTATGGGACAGGTCCGTTTTGACCCATTAAGCCCTTTATAAATTGCTCTTTGCAATACATTATTTATGTACTGTCACGTCCTTGACAGCTGCAATATGTCGGCAGGATGATCCAGACCTTTTGACAGAGACTTAACAAGCATTGATTCGACACCCGTTTAGGCGTTAAAGAACACAGTCTATCAAGGTAGTTTCTCACAGTCTATCAAGGCCATTATCGTTACAGAGGTTGTGGAATCCAGGGAAAACAACAGGTTGATCAAATGGCGCAAAGCAGAGGCTTCCTGGATTCATAGCCTTAATACCCTGTTTCCCGATGGCCTTGAGGAAACCATCAAGACTTTCTAATCTCCATTATCACAGTTTCAATCTGTATTGGTCCTCTTTCCTTCTTTTTTTTTATACATTAAATTATTCCACTTTTTCCTTCCTTACAGTGTCCCCAAAGCTCTACATGCACTCTTTTGCTTCCTTTCCTCACTGCAGAGACACCTCACCATGGTGCCCTGTTATCTTATTATATAGTGTTTTAAGGTTTAAAAATGTAAAAACTTTGCTGTGCAATGTATATTTGTTTGATCTCGATTTATTACTGAAAACAGGACTGAGAGTTTAATACTACTTTAAAGAGAACAGCTGGTTGTTAACGGTGCCAGTGTTTAGCGGCTAAGTAATGAGGGAGCCAATAATGCTTGTAGCAGATTTAAATAGAGAATTTTCACAACCTAATTCCCTTTTCCACTTAGGCTGTAACACTGCAATTTTAACTAACCAATATTCTATTGACGTCATATGTCAGGAACACTTCAAATTTCCCACCAATTGTTCATTCATTGGTTTCACATCTAATTTTTCCAACTAGTAAGTTTATTGACATTAGTCCATAGCACTCTTTTCAGACACTTGAGGCATTTTCATTGTTTCACCACCAAATTATTTTCCAAGCCCATCACCTTCATATCCAATTAATTATTTTTATTTTACTTTGTTACCATCATAACAATGAATGGCATATTTAATCATTATCATCATCATTTCACATTCTTGCACTTGGCCCAGTTCGTCCCTAGCAAGCAGTAGATATATGCAAAATCATAACAAAACAGAAAAAAGTCACCAAAAAGGTTATTACTTACCTGTGTCTCCACCGCTCGCTTTCCGTCCGAAGATCTGAAAAATTCTCGGGTGGCTGTGAAGGATCATGGGGCGGGCGCATGTGCGGTAGAGATCGTCGTATTTCCAGAAACGTGAGCAAGAAACTTGTGGAGGTGAGGCAGGACAATCAAGCTACCACATGTCATATTCCATCTATTTTCAATACAAAAAAACTGTAGGTATGAATAAAGGGATATTTAGAGGCATACAGAAATCACACATAACAGTATATGTAAGAAGTTCATCAAATCATGTTTTTATTATGTACTCTTAGATAAAAGAAATGCTCTCAAATCTCAGTTCTAAAAAGCCATGCAGGTCCCTGTGATTATATGGTCTAGTACAGTATGTTATTATACATAACAGAAATAATGCATATGTAGGAGTTCATCCATCCAAGATGTTCCTGCCTCTGCATCTATTGCAACTCAAATTGTTTCTTCTGAAATTAGAGGCCTTCTATATGGCTAAGAAGATGTGAGGTGTCATATGTGTAGGAGAAGAATCTTAGGTGTCTATCAATGAGTTTACTTGCATTTACTATACATACTCTGAGAATATATATATTTATATACATACTGTACATTGTGAGGCACTGGTGGGCAGCATTGAAACTGTGTTTGCTTGCTGCCTTACTCATTAAAAGTGCAGGGCATACCTACTTGGGCTGTTCCTGGGTATCCCTGCCTTATGTATGGTTTACTGCTGCCAATACCAGCTGAGCCTATCCCCCTTATAATATATAATATATTAATTGGCCACTTTGTTTTGTTAACAAACACAATTGAAATTGCCAGAATTCCCCAATAAATTATAGGTAAATTATTCACTTAAATCTCATATAATAACGTTAATATAATTTCGAAAAGCCATTTCTATTATTTTCACATCTACAGTTTCCATTAAAACAATACCTGGCAATGGTGCCATGAAGGTCCTTGCCTAGGCACTTCCTGCTATAGGGTGACAGCACTCTCCAATTTTTGCGCTTGTGTTGTCGCCCTGTCACTTAGGCTTCTAATGGAGAAGGGGCTGTTTCAACACACATTACATAGATATGGTCCATTGTTATCACCATCAAGAAACCCGTCCTGAGAAATTTTATGCAGCCATCATTGGAGTGAATGTGCACAGGAAGTGGCTACAGGATACCCGCAGCGCTGACATATAAAAAGGATTTTAAAAAGGTGAAACATTTATTTTAGATTTTAAAAATGACAATCATTTAGGAATATTCATTGCTTTAGCAATTTTTAAATGTCATACAAGTTGGGTTTACTTTAATATACAAGCATGTTATATTTCAGACAGTACAGATTAGACACGTGAGATTCGTTTCGTTCCGAATCAAAATTTCCGTTTGCGAGTTTCGTATCCCGTCCGAATTTCGTTCAAAAACTAAATTGACGTGTGACTTTTCTGGCCAATCAGATGTGTTTTTCGGCTTAATGCCTCCAAATAGGTCTGAAAACAAATTTTCGTTAAGGCAACATGGGTGCCATATACAGTATATACAATACTAAAGCTGAGGCTCCTAGACCCGAATGACATTTGGGATCCAAATTTCCGAATGCAATTCGGAAATTCGAATCCAAAATACCATTTGGGTCTTTGAGCCTCAGCTTTAGTAATATATGTATATGGCTCCCAGACCCGAATGGCATTCAGGAGCTCCCGAATGCAATTCGGAAGTTCGGAACCGGAATGCAATTCGGGTCTGGAAGCCATATACATATATTACTAAAGCCGAGGCTCCCAGACCCGAATGGCATTCGGGAGCTCTCCAATACAATTCGGAAATTTGGACTTCCGAATGCCATTCGGGTCTAGGAGATTCAGCTTTAGTGCTAATATCTGTATATGGTTTTCTGTTTTACTCGCAACTTATATTCGTAAACTCACGCGAAACTAACGAAAATACGGATTTCGACCGAAACCCGAACCAAATTGAATTTTGGATCTGAATTCCGAAATAGCCGAACCAAACCAAATTTTTCCACAGCTTACATGTCTAGTGCAAATGCAGCACTTGCCTAAAACCAATGAAGTGCCATCACTGCAGTTCAAGAAAATGGGTCAAATATATTCCAGGACTACGTTCTATTTCCAGGAAAATAATTGTGACTTGTACAGAAGATCAGGACTAGTTTTAGAGGAACAAATGACCCAAATATGGCTTCTTCTAAAACTGGAGTAAACAAAAGTCTGGATTCATTATTTAGGATTCATCAAATACAGTCATTTTATTGGACACAGTATAATAGGTCTGTTGATGCAAATAATGTACCACGAGTACGTAAATCTAATCATCTGTACCAGCACGCTAACTTTATTTTAAAGAAGATGCCCTTGTTCTCATAAAATAAGGAGCTCCTGATTCTAATTTCACCTCTTTTGTTCATGGCCTGCCGATATTCCAATCATCCAATTATCTCATTAGGAGGATTTCGACTGATATTTAGGACACAGCAGAAGAGCTGGGATGAGCAATCGCTTTAAACATTTTGCATAAAACATGTAGAAACTAGAACTACGGTCATAGTGTAAAGCTGAATTCCAGGCAGATATAAAAGACACAAATGAATGCAGCTCTGTAATCATGAATACATATTTACAATGATTTTTTTTAAGGGAACCAGTGTAACTACTTGAATTTAACTTGGTATCAGTTTCTGGCAGCCCCTGTACAGCAGAGCTCAAACTTAGAGGAGAAACAGCACATGGTTACAGCCAGTTGTACTGCAGTGCTAATGCAGATAGAAGGAGAGAGCACAGTGACAGAGATATGCGCTCACCACAGTGGCGGATCCAGGGGGGGGGGGG
>NW_017306698.1:889580-890504 GCF_000935625.1 Nanorana parkeri | reverse complement strand
CCCTCTCCTGTGACCCCTCCCCTCCACTGGCCGCCAAGGACACAGAGGAAGAGGTGCTGCAGCCTGCATGTAGGTAGGTGAGGTTGGGGAGACTGTGGGTGATGGCTGGCAAGTTGGGGGGAAAGGGGGGATTGGGGGACTGTAGCTGGGTTGGTGGTATTCAGCAGTGCTGAATACCACCAGCCAGGGGTCAACTGTCCCTTCGGACAGTCGGGCACTGCCCGAGGGCCCGCGAGCATCAGGGGACCTGTCACCCCCCCACTAAATAAGCCCCCGGCCGCAGGTGTACCCAAATATGGCTTCTTCTAAAACTGGAGTAAACAAAAGTCTGGATTCATTATTTAGGATTCATCAAATACAGTCATTTTATTGGACACAGTATAATAGGTCTGTTGATGCAAATAATGTACCACGAGTACGTAAATCTAATCATCTGTACCAGCACGCTAACTTTATTTTAAAGAAGATGCCCTTGTTCTCATAAAATAAGGAGCTCCTGATTCTAATTTCACCTCTTTTGTTCATGGCCTGCCGATATTCCAATCATCCAATTATCTCATTAGGAGGATTTCGACTGATATTTAGGACACAGCAGAAGAGCTGGGATGAGCAATCGCTTTAAACATTTTGCATAAAACATGTAGAAACTAGAACTACGGTCATAGTGTAAAGCTGAATTCCAGGCAGATATAAAAGACACAAATGAATGCAGCTCTGTAATCATGAATACATATTTACAATGATTTTTTTTAAGGGAACCAGTGTAACTACTTGAATTTAACTTGGTATCAGTTTCTGGCAGCCCCTGTACAGCAGAGCTCAAACTTAGAGGAGAAACAGCACATGGTTACAGCCAGTTGTACTGCAGTGCTAATGCAGATAGAAGGAGAGAGCACAGTGACAGAGATATGCGCTTACCACAGG
>NW_017306698.1:852191-889371 GCF_000935625.1 Nanorana parkeri | reverse complement strand
TGTGCGGGGATCCGAATGAAACAGGCGGCTGCCTGTCATTGAAAGTGACTGTTAGCCTGGTGGAGGCGGAGCCTATACCCGTCTCTGCAGCCACAGCCAGACAGCCACATCCTGGGTCATCGTGAGGACCCTCTCCTGTGACCCCTCCCCTCCACTGGCCGCCAAGGACACAGAGGAAGAGGTGCTGCAGCCTGCATGTAGGTAGGTGAGGTTGGGGAGACTGTGGGTGATGGCTGGCAAGTTGGGGGGAAAGGGGGGATTGGGGGACTGTAGCTGGGTTGGTGGCATTCAGCAGTGCTGAATACCACCAGCCAGGGGTCAACTGTCCCTTCGGACAGTCGGGCACTGCCCGAGGGCCCGCGAGCATCAGGGGACCTGTCACCCCCCCACTAAATAAGCCCCCGGCCGCAGGTGCAGTGGTTCCCTCCCTCCGCCGCCTTTCTGCCACCTGCACCGCTACAGATGCGGCTCTGTAATCGTGCGGCCGGGCAGCGAGGCGATAGAGGGAGGGAGCCACTGCACCTACGACCGGGGGCTTTTATTTAGCGTGGGGGGTTCGGTGACGGGCCCTCCGGCATCTGCTGCGGGCAAACTGGTTGGTGCGGCCAAAGGAGAGCCCTCACTACCAACCAGGGCCCCCCTGAGCCCCCACTGACCACCAGGGTAAGGTGACCAGTGATTTGAAATCCAGGGACATTTTTAAGGGCTCATTCACACTGGAATTGGCCGGCACATACAGCTCCGTGCTGCGTGCACGGCCGTATCTGGGATTAATCAGGAAGCCGGCAGCGGGTAATGACATGCCAACCGGCTTCCTGATTGCCAGGGAAGCCGGCTGCATGTTGTTTGGCCGGCTTAATTGTGGTTGGCCGGGAAACCGTCTTAAATAAAATATTACCATTCTGTAAGAAAAACTTAATTTTCTGGCAGTGCCCCTCCCGAGAATAGACTCTGGATCCGCCCCTGGCTCACCAGAGTGCTGCTTCTTTGATTTCAATGGGGTAACATACGTGCGGCAATTGCTGAAGAAAGGTACATGTACCTTTTTTCGCGACACGCACGGCACGGGTTTTTTAACCACGATCGTGTGTGATTGCACGGGCAGAATTGCGGGCTGGAAACCATGTGATCTGCCTGGTGTGACTGGGGTGCCATTAAAAAATAATGGCACCACCAGCACAATCAGCGGTGGTGTGTGACTCCGTGACCGCGTAGCCATCCGCACCGTTTCGTGCACGATTGCCTCACGGTCACGGATCGCCCAGGTGTGAACCTGGCCTCATTGGGCTTGTTGTTCCATAGCTGGAGTATCGAGGTTGCCTTCCCCTGGTATAGAGCTTGGTAGTAAGCTGAATCCTGGTGGCTGAAAGCATATTTGTAGGATGAACTTCTCTTATATGCTCCCTTTTGTCTGTTCAAGCAGAACTCCAGGGAACATTGTCAACGCTTGCAGTGGGACTAACCCTGCACTGCAAGGGCTGCCTGCTCATTTTGGTCCAAGGCTGAAAATAACATAGTTATACTCACCCGATCCTTGGAGCCAGCTGGCTGTGACAGCTCTCCCTACAGCCTGTCTCCTTCTCCGCTGCAACAATGGAATGACTTTCACGTTCTATACAATATGTATAGAACGTGATGACTCAGGGACTTTAGACTGAGGGGCAGGGAGGCTAGAAGTACCTATCTATGAGCAAGCTGGTTCTGAGGTTCAGGTGAGTTTAACTTTTTTTATTTTCCTCCCTGGACATAAATGAGCACTTAACCCTTGCAGTGCGGGGGTAGCCCCACTGCAGGGGTTAATAATAATTTTCCTGTTTCATTACATTTCCAAGCAGTGTTATGAGAAGGATCTGTGAATGGATGATGTGGGCAGGGCCACGTTGAATTTGCGCGGGGGTTAATAATAATTTTCCTCTGTTTTACTACATTTCCAAGCAGTGTTATGAGAAGGATCTGTGAATGGATGATGCGGCTGTTTGGGCAGGGCCACGCTGAATTTACGCGGGGGTAGCCCCACTGCAGGGGATAATAATAATTTTCCTCCGTTTCATTACATTTCCAAGCAGTGTTATGAGAAGGATCTGTGAATGGATGATGCGGCTGTGTGGGCAGGGCCACGCTGAATTTGCACGGGGGTAAATAATAATTTTCCTCTGTTTCATTACATTTCCAAGCAGTGTTATGAGAAGGATCTGTGAATGGATGATGCGGCTGTGTGGGCAGGGCCACGGTGAATTTGCACGGGGGTAGCACCACTGCGGGGGTTAATAATAATTTTCCTCGGTTTCATTACATTTCCAAGCAGTGCTATGAGAAGGATGTGTGAATGGATGATGTGGCTGTGTGGGCAGAGCCGCGCTGAATTTGAATTAGTAAGCAAGCCTGTGGGGAGGGGAACCCCACGATTCAGGTAAGTGGGGGGCAGGTGGGTTACACACATGGTCAGAAAGGTAGACTAAGCCTTTAAATGTGGACCTTGACCCTTCAGAATAATGGCATTTTGTATTTTGCTGATTTACCATTGACACAACCCGCTGTGCCTTCTGCAAGCTGTAAATAAAATATATCGCTGATCTCTCTATAGCTCTGTCATCTCGTACTTCATCAGCTCCCTCCGATGGATTTGCTTTCTTACATGCGTCAGCTGCAGGTGAGTCATTGTTATCCATTATTTACAACTCATTAATACACGTCATACTGAGATTACACCGGTGAAGCCTTTCTGAAATGCCCAATCCCCGTCTCAGCGCTCATGCTCAACCAGCTCCACGTTCCGTCAAAGAACGTTTGAGCAGCCGCCAGTACACCGTATGACACATGAAATTTTCTTCTACAAACTGGCAAGCGCACTTTTCCTAATCTCTTGAAAAGAATATCTAAGATGTACGCTGGCAAGTACTATCAAAGACAAGAACAGCAGAATCCTCCCAGCCAGCAGCATTTACATAAGATTTCTAAGAGGATCCCACAAAAACCTTCTGCCACATCCATGAAACGAAGACTTGTTGAGAACAGCAGTGTGGGTATTTGTGGAGGGTCTTAAACCAAGTTTTGTAATGCGTGTGCGATCATGCTGTGACTGTGAATTGCCTTCTGTGTCAGTGTCTATAAAGGAACAATGAGGCCGTGGACAGAAACTCTAAATAAGCTGGCCTCCTTCACCAAACGTTACCTACACCCCCATTTCCTCTAGCTAATGCACCAATTTTAAAGAAGATCAAATACATGTCCCAATTGGTTAAATAAATCGGTGATGATGAGACACATTGCATCCCAAGTCTGCAGAGTGTGGGGGGGGGTACTTTGTTGAGTGCTCACGTCCCTCTTTGCTGATGTAGATACTTCCCTTTGGCTGATCTAAGAATCCATTCGTGTGGTCATCACCAGATCTTGAAGACTCCAGGAATGGCCTGATGATGTCACAGCGAGGGACAACAAGAAGACTGCTGCCGTGTATCATCAGTCTCCACTACTCCACAAAGTCTTGCGTAATGGCCTATTTAGTCTTCTTTCTCCCCTACGGCGGAGTGGGAGGGTACTTTGTTGAGTGCTCACATCCTTCTTTGCTGACATGGATACTTCCCATTGGCGGATCTAAGAATCCATTGTTGTAGTCATCACCGGATCTTGAAGACTCCAGTAATGGCCAGATTATGTCATAATGAGGGGTGGTAACAAGACTGCAGCAGTGTATCATCAGTTTCCTCTACTCCGCAAAGGGTCGCGTAATGGCCTATTTAGTCTTCTTTCTCCCCTACTGAAGAGTGGGAGGGTACTTTGTTGAGTGCTCACATCCTTCTTTGCTGACATGGATACTTCCCATTGGCTGATCTAAGAATCCATTGGTGTGGTCAACACAGGGTCTTGAAGACTCCACCAATGGCCTGATGAGGTCTTAACGAGGGGCGGTAACAAGACTGCAGCAGTGTATCATCAGTCTCCACTACTCCGCAAAGGGTCACGTAATGGCCTATTTAGGTTTATCAAGAAATGGTGACAGAAGTTTTTTTTAAAGTAATGAATGGGGGAAGGATTGATGGCAGAGATTGCTTTTGCCCAGAGATGGTCTTTAAAGCAGTTTCATAAACACTTAAATCTTAATGTAGAATGATTAATGTAGAAGTACTGATCTTTGGCTGTGTAAAGGAACGCTGTAAGATTTCAAAATACATTTTTCTTGATCATACAGTTCAGAACACAGCTAACTCATAGACAACTGGGTAATCTGCAGGTATCACCAGGTGATTGAACAATGGACAGAGCTGTGACCTCCTATTACCCAACCCCCTCCAGAAAATTCTGTTTTTTGTCAGTGTACTTAGGTGATGGACATGTTTCTATCTCCTGAGAGAATATGTTTAGTCCTACCTTACAATGTCTTCAATCACGTTTCTTTGACTGCCTGCGGCCCTCTTGGTAAAGGTGCGATTTCCAGATCAGTGCCCCATGGCAGGAGCTTTGG
This sequence comes from Nanorana parkeri, assembly GCF_000935625.1. Taxonomy (NCBI): domain Eukaryota; kingdom Metazoa; phylum Chordata; class Amphibia; order Anura; family Dicroglossidae; genus Nanorana; species Nanorana parkeri. Next base: position 884,909 of record NW_017306698.1, on the reverse strand, counting down.
GGGCCATACCCAGACCCCTCAAAGACAATATTTGAAAATGCAGGGCTGGCCTGTAATGTTGCTTTCAGCACTGGAACTTGTGTGGGCACCCACCTTGGCACATTTGTGCAGCGTGCTGGGTTAGCTGCAGGGTGCTATACAGGTCCAGGGCAGTGGTGTATCCGCATTGGTGTGACCCGGTCACTGAAGACCCCATACTGGAGAAGAGGGTGTGCTCATCTGAAGTGTGCGAAGCCAACATGCGAGTGGCGATCCCCCCTCCATTCCTCATGGATATGCTCACTGGGCTGCACTGGTCATTTAAGTTTTTCAACCTTTTGCGGCACTCTGCAATCCCTTGCCCCCTCTACATGGCCCATGCAATAACCACCTTTTTTGCGTCCTCAAGGAGCCAGAAAATGTTAGCAGTTATGGTCATGTTGGGATCCTCAGCAGCCATATTGGGACTCCCTAGGCTGCTTGAGCATGCTCAGTACAGGCTGAAGAGGCCATCTTCCTATGCCCTGCAGGATGTGCTAGTCTGGGCATGCCCAGTTTAGAATCCAGCAGCCACTGGCTATCTTGGAAGTGGGCATTGTTTCTGATCATGTGCTGGAGCATATTTCTTTGGAATCCATTTGCATCAGCGAGCAGACTGTGTTTCTAAGGTGCAAGGGCCACTAACCACTATGGGGAACCTTGTTAAACCATTGATGCTGGTATTGTGGGTACCCATTGGGGCCCCGCACCATGGCAGACTAAAAACTCTGAGGGCACAGGGATTGCTATCTCTGCAGCTGCTAGGGTAGGAAAGTATTTCCATTACTTCTCTGGGGACTCTGTACCTGATGGTCGGTCTGATTTTGTGTGCCCACCCCTCAGGGCATTGCTTCTGGATGTCCCAGTCATCTAAGAAGTTGTCTGTGTCCTGCACAGTACTCCAAGAAATGTATTTTACTGGTAAGTCCTTCTGTTCTCTTTTTCCCATTACTGAATGTCAGCTCCTCCCCATCCCAGTAGCCCAATTTGTGGGCGTTGCTGTTAATTCCTGCATCGCTCTGGTACTTCCACTCCCTCTGTTGTAAGTAGGCCTGTATTCTTCCAGTCTGGCTGATCACAAGGCTTTCAGAAAATATAACATTTTTGAGGGTTAAAAGTAATCTTCTATCCAAAAACTCAGATTGTAACAGATTTGTGTGAACAATGAAAAAAATGCTCGGATACTAAGGTGGTTAAACTTTAATTATTCAAACAATTGTGTTTTTTTTTTTTTTTAAATCATAGCATGATAGCATAGTGCAGGTAACAGGTTCTTTTTAAGGAGACATCAGGGGTCTAGCAGACCTGAGCACTTTCAGGTTCATATTTCACAGGGGAGATTAACAATAGGATGTTTGCTGTTCTTCCACTGCTCTCCACCATGGTACCCTTGTGTTGGTCCCGGGCACCCAGGAGGGATAGGATTTGTCCATCAACCTGTGACTGGCCTGTGAAAGAATTAACATCAGGCTGATAAGTTCATCTCTCTGCTCTCTCCTCCAATTAGCATTCTTCTTAAACTGCAGCATTACTAATTGTGCTGCTTATCGCTCACCTAGTCTGAGCTCTGCTGTAAATGGACAAATTCAGGTATTTACACGGCTTGCATTGATAAAAATGACATTTAAAGACATAGTAATGAATACAGAACTGCATAAATGTATGTCTGAGTTCAGCTTTAAATGTGTATATCTGAGGAAGACAAGGAGCCTTTGTTGTTGAAATCCTCTTCTTTCATATGAATTGATTTAATATAGCGGAGAGTAAGGTTATGTGTGGGCTGGCATTTACCAATCCATATCAAACTGAACCAGAATGACAGACAGTGTCTTTATTGCCTTTTTAAAATGATCGCCATTTAGAAGTTCTCTCTTCCTGCAGCCACATTGTTAGCTATAGCATTCCCCTAATCTCATTGCTCTGTGCAGTCCAGCCACTGAACGTCAGACATAATGGTAAGCAACAAGCTCCTCAATCAATAAGCTGCAGTATAAGTTTCCCAGCAAGCCACCTTATGTTTAGTGGCAACACACATTACAATCTGATTGTACAATATCTTCCATGTTTATTTGTAATGTCACTTTAACTGTTAACATATCACCCACACCCATACCAGTAGTACATTGTTTTCTATGGGGGGAATTTATGAACGTGTTTGGCGCAAAGACCGAAATGTCATGCTAAATAACTACAAAGTTTTATTTCTGTTATGCACATTTTTTTAAAGTGTTCTTGTGATGTATAAATGTTTGCAAGTCACCGCACTATCCAACATAATTTGCATAATTTCTCAACTGCGCTGCATTTGCGCCCAGCGTTTGCGACATCAAGATCTCCAAACTATCGCACTCCGGAGCAATTCTTAAAGGGTAATTCCACGTTCCCAGGCAAGTTTAGGAAAATAGGATTACCCCCACCAGTCACCTGACCATGCTGATTAATGAGAATTGCTTCTTGCTAATATAGCGCTCACCCTTGAAGGAGCTGATGGAATACCTGGGTCAGCTATAGCCTGTCTAGGCGATTTTGGTAACCAGCTTCCCCCTCCAGCATTAACTGCCCTCTTCTAGTGACCAACATAGTTGAAATCCAGGCCAGAAGTATGATGCTGAAGAACTTTATTAACATATTTACACTGGGGGAGAGGGTATAGGGCCTAGGAGATCCATGAGAAAAACAGACAGACTCTAGACTCACCATTCCCTTTAAGTAATCCAGTGTAGATCCATTTGCAGCACAGTTGAATAGGGGTTGGCACAAAATCCTCAGTAGGAGAGACACCAGACCTGCTCCTGAGGTCCCCTATATTCCAGGCACTTCCAGCAGCTCTCAGGTTCCCCCGGTTCTCCTCCTTCAACAATAGCAGAGGCCTCCTCCAGACTTGAGGCCTAGTGAAACACTTCCCGCACTCAAGCGTTCCCAATCCTAGCCCGGGGGCAGGCTGGACAGCACCCCAATCTGGACTAATCCATGGCTGGATCCCAACTGAGCACAGGGCAATTCCCTCAAGTATATATGCCCTGTCCCAGCATGCAACACTGGCAATGAAAGCCCCAGTGATTGGCTGGTGGACTGCACACATACTCACAGTGTCCCTCATTGGATGTCCCACACTGCAGCAGAGTTACACTCCACTCAGGTAAGTACAATCAATGCCAGAACACCTGAAATTAACCAAATAAATGCCAACTATAATTTAGCCAGACTGACTACAGTTCTGGCAATCCCTAGACTTTTAGTAGCCAGTCCACTAAAGGTGGTAGTGGCTACACTAGGGAGCTTCTCATTGGTCAGCATGGTCAGATGACGATGAGCAAATACTTCAGCTAATTGGATGCAATCACTGTTCGGATTACAATTTTCGGCCCGGCTCCTTCAACAAAAGTCAATTGGGTAAGGGCCACACCCTGTTAGAAATGCATCCAATTCCTATGACCTATCCAAAATTCTAACAGTGTGGGGCCAGGTTAAAGCTGAACTTTACCCACCAATTGAATGGTCTCCCAAACAGGTATTTGTAAGGCATGCCAACTATCAGCATGCTTATTTCAGCTCTTAGCCGAAGTTTTAGGCCCTGTTCACACCAGGGTGTATCTTGAACATGCATCAAATGTGCAGAAAAGTGTGCGCTTCAGCAATTGAATGGGGATCAATGGTTACGCACGTGAAACGTGGTAAACAAAGTCCCGCAAATGAGCCGGAACGTGCATTCCTGCTGTGCCCTGGTGTGAATGGAGCCACGAGCCCTCAAATGGCTGGTGTCATAGCTGATCACATGTGCAGCACCATGCCAACTGCAATTCACATAGAGGCTAAGATGGAGCCTTGACTGTAAAAGATAGAAGTGTGTTCCACTTTAAGTACCCCAAATCCCAATAGAAGACATTCTAGCACAGTGTAGCATCATCTTGTCACAAGATTTGGGGTACTCCATATTTCCAGGGCATCTTGCTGGAAGGATGGTGACATCACTCTAGTTTAGGTGACGAGACTGGAAGCCAGAAATAAAGTATGTATATTTATTAATGTTTTTTTTACATTTTACTGTTGCGTTTTGGAGTGTGAATAAAGAAGGAGAACCTTGTTTTTTTCGTTGCAAGGTTTGTCCTAAGGTGCTCGACAGACTATACATATAGTGGACCACAATAGACTTGGACTCGGTTATATATTCACCTTCTTTAGACAATGATGGAAAGCTCCTACTGAGCTCGTTTCTAAGATTTACGCTTTCATGTGGCATTTTAGTTTGAAGTGACAAGCCTCAGCCAGGCAGAATAAATATGTTGACATCTTAATGCCTTACTTACATAGAACAGAATCAACTGTAACAGTTCTTACTCAGCAGTACATTCAACCTCTGATGTAAGATGTACAACTAAAGGGTCTGATGGACTTTACAATGAGAACATTGCTGTATGGTTTTAAATCCAGGTTTCCATTTTAAAGACTTAAAAAGCTTAGCTATAAGTACCTGCAGGTCTTACTCAGACCGTGGCTTAGTATTAGGGGGGGGGGGGCTGGGGCAAAGCTCACACCTCTGGGCTTCAGAGACCTTTGTATAACCAGATTTAATCTAAGTTCCAAAAGTGCATCCTGGGAAGGTATCAGGTATTGTAGGATTTTCTGGAGAAAGCAGGTTTGTTTGGATTAATACAAATGTTGGTATAAAGTAGTCCAAGATTATATTGTATATACTTTCTAACTTGACCAAGGACCTCAGAAACTGAACAATGATATCCCTTTCTATGAAAGAGGGGTCTCTTGGCTCCATAGAGCAGAAGGAAGTCGAGACATTATTTCTTTTACAGCCTCACAATCCAAGCTGCATTACATGTAAGTCGTTCAGTGGCCTCAGGCAAATGCCTATTTGTCTTTTTATTAAAACAGCTCGGCTTGTCTGTTGTACCTTCGCTACTGAGATATTTCATAGAACTCCTCCCAGTCGTGTACATGTGCAGATAAAGCCTGCAATAGGCAGATATTGATTCTTAATCACATGGCTACAGTTTGCAATAACTCTTGCTAATGTTAAATCCAAAAGCATATTTCCCAACTGTTCCTCATCTGGCATAAAGTCCCGAGGGCCGTATTTCTTCTCACTTGCCCTTCCTTTTATTGTAGACCTCTATCAAAAAATTTACTATTTAAACACTAAAAGTGATTTACTGCTCTAAAGGTTATAGCCAACCTCTAAATGATTGCATCTGTTATTTTGAAAAGCCAGTATAATGAAAATGTAGTGGTGAAAAAGCACTTCTCCATTAACCAGTCATTGGCATGGCAGGTGGAATGTCCTTTGCCTACTTTCTTTATGCTATAATGCAGGGGTAGGCAACCTCGGCCAGCTGCGGTAAAACTACAAATCCAATCATGCTTCTAGGAGTCATGCCTGTGGCTGTCAGAGTTTTGCAATGCCTCTTGAGGCTTGTTCTCCCACAGCTGAGTGCCAAGGTTGCCCATCTCTGACATAATGTGTCCATCTTTCACAGAAAGTTGGGAGGTGTGCAAATATTGCATATGTTCCTATGTCATATATGCACAGCGTGTGACTATGTTGATGCCACAGCAGCTTCATTTTGCTGGGTTCATACTTTTCCAGAGAATCCTCTGTAGCTTTTCCAAATTTGATCATTTAATAGGCTGCAACCTCACAATTTACAGTGCAGTTACACCTACTGGTGGAGCTGTCCCCGCTTTCATTCTTTTGTGCCACTAGATGGCGAACCACTGCCAGGTTGAAAGATGACCAGTGTCATTGAACTCACTTCCTCTGGGCTCAAGCTATCATTGACCTGCCCCTTGGGTACTTGTAACTGCCCTTAGAGTACTTTTAATCATCCCTGGGCTTTGAGTATTACTGCATTGAACACACATCATTAACTGCAGCAGTAGGGACAACCCACCACCAACACTGAGGGAAGTGAAGGATCCGTTATGTCAGATGGAGAGAGGGATGGAGAGAGAGAGAGAGATGGAGAGAGAGAGAGAGATGGAGAGAGAGAGAGAGATGGAGAGAGAGAGAGAGAGAGAGATGGAGAGAGAGAGAGAGAGATGGAGAGAGAGAGATGGAGAGAGAGAGATGGAGAGAGAGATGGAGAGAGAGAGAGATGGAGAGAGAAAGAGACTGTGTGTGTCTAATGCAAAGACATAGGATTCCAAAGTCCATGGAATACAAGTGAGACAAGTGGTGTGGGATGATAGAAAAATTGCGGAAAACTAATATTTCAGTGACAAACTAACACTTTTACATACAGTAATTACAAATGACACTCTAATACCACCTAGTGTTGGTATTGTGAAGGTGCATGTATTACTTAAAGTGACATTAAAGTCAAAAACTTTTTTTTCCTCCCCAATGTTAATGTCAGCACTTACATTAAATGATATCTCTTAATCCGATCTTCTTCTTTCCTGTCCTTTTCAGCCTTCTCTCCAGCGCTGACTCCTCTGTCCTTGCTGGCACTTCCTGTCCCACGGTGTCTGCATGCAGGTGCACGCCTCCATAGACGCCTTGTGTCTCTCCTCGTCTCCCGGCCGAAAACCCAAACTGCGCTGGCCCGCCCCAAGATTCCTTGCGGCCGCTCGAGCATTTTTGGATTTTCGGACGGGAGCGTGCGGCGAAAGACAGGGGTAAGTTTAAACCGCTTTTAAAGCGTTTTGTTTGTTTTTTTACTTTTTGCATATATCTCTCGCTTGCTAGCAGTAGATATTTGCAAGATAATATTATAAGTACATTATTTGGAAAGCAGTGTTCTTACCCATAGCAACTAGATAATTTTTTGGACACTGGCAAACAAAACAAAAAAGAAACTCGTAGACCAGCCCAGGATAACCCCCACCTACTACCAGAATGCTGAGGTTTGGGCCCTCGATGGACTCCATGAAAACGATTTTATGGCGAGTACAAAAATCCTATTTTTTTTCTTGTCTTTTGAGGGACTCAAACCCTGAATGGGCAAACCTATGATCATCTCTGGCCAGGTTCATGAATAAGACTGGAAGCAAAAAAAAGTCCAAGTCAAGGAAACTCAGCCCCTAGAAAACCAGGTGGCAGCCTTGCAAATCTGGGAAACAGTATCCTGATGCCATGAAGAGGCAATCATAGAACGTGCCTTGAGAGGAAATTGAGGAACCTGATCCTTGAGGCCTTAGGCTACGATAATGGTCTGTCTGAACCACAGAAATGGTGGAATGAGAACCTGATTCACCTTTAAGTGGACCATCCAGAATGACAGAGAGAGTCTCCTAATCTGCAAACTTGCTCTGGGACAGAGAGTTGAAGCCGCGGGATCAGCATAATAGCTAGGCAACTAGCATTTGTAGAGAAAGATTAGTAATGACAGCTTGTATAATTCTCCCAACACTGTTTTTCTTTAAACAAGAACAAAACTATGTTTATTTTTTCTTCTTTATATCGCATTATATTCAGTTACATCGCAATGATATTTCAATTAAAAATAAACCAGTTACAGCAGAGAGAACTTTACTGAGAGCCTGATCAATATACACAGGAAAGCAGTTCATTCAGCACCATCACTAACTTCCACTAAGCGCAGTCTGCATTTCATGTCGTCACCCCTCAAGATGGGGAAGAGAATCCGAGGATTACTGCTTCAGACAAAACGTGTCAGTTTTCCGTGTGAAAGATATTAGAACTACTATCTATTCAATCTGGTGAATGATTCTATTTGGAGTGAATGTCTGTAAGGCTTTTTATTGGGGCTGGAATCTCACAGCGATTCGCCAATAAGAATTTCAATAAACAGAAAACGGGACCAAGTGCTTTTTGATGACATGGTCACTTTTTTTCCTTCTGTTCCTAAAAGTTTCCAGAGCACTGCAACCCTTTTCATCCCTCGCAGCCTGAGAATACCAGACAGCTCGATAGCAAGCACTGTTTTCTATGATGCTTCCATTGTCTGTTGTGGCTTCTCTGTCCCCAATGTCAGATACTTCTGCCTGAAAGGAGGAAGCTCATTGTACATCTCAAAACCTAATGGACTGTCGCTGGATGGCTGCTTGAAGTACAGGAGATGTTTCCTGAGACCCTTAAAAGGAGAAAAATAATTGAGACAAAAGTCAAGAGTAGATTCTGAGGATTATCTACCTGACTTTTCTAGTACATCAAATATAAACAGAACATAACAGAGCCGATAACAGAACTTCAGGGGGAAAAAAAAAGGTAATTTACAATAAAGAATTCTATATATTTTTATATCAACACTTCATGAATGGCAATGAAATAGAACCCCTGGCACAATACAAAGCTAAGGGGTGTATTAATTAATTTGCATGGCCCTTTAACCCGCGAATATCTGTTAAACCCTTAAGGACAAAGGCATTTTTTTAATTTTTTGCACCCATGTTATAATCCACATTTTAGGCCTGAAAATTACTTAAAACCCCCCAAACATATATTTCCTGAAAGCCAAGACCCTATAGAATAAAATGGTGGTAGTTGCAAATTTTTATATTCCACGACATTAGCACAACTTATTATCAAGCCCCCCATGTGATAGCATATTGGCAGTGACAGGTACTCTTTAAGGTGATGCTGGGGGTCCAAAAGAGCCCCAGTATCACCTTTACACTCTTAAAAAGCTATTGAAGTGCAGGTTGCACTTCAATAGCATATTGCTGGGCTTCAGGAGCCCAGCACTGACACCTATGGGACCGGAAGTGATGAAATACGGGTCGCTCCCGGTCCCATAATATGGGGATCTCCTCCCCCAGCTTTCCGCCAATACCCGGGGCAAGCTGGTCCTGGGCTCGCAGGAGGGGCAGCGAAGCCCAGAAAACAAGGCGGGGGTGTCGGGTGGGGGTCACGGTTACCGGATCGTAGAAGAGATCCGGTCGGCAGCTGAGCTGCCAGAATCGCTTCTACTGTAAAGCCTTCCGCTGGTTCTACAAAACTGAACAGACTCCTAGCGGCTTTTCTGTTTAACCCCTTCAGACTTCATGAGAGGATTATCCTGTCATGGGTCGTGGAGGGGTTAATGTTTGTTTGGGGAGAATAATGCCAAAAACAAATGTTCTTAATATATATTTCCCAGTTCCACTGTAATGTTGTAATAATAAATTATGACCACGAGATGGCTCTTTCCAGTTGGAATGCAGTCCGTTGGTGTAATAATGCACTGCGACCACTAGATGTAGTTTGCCAGTTCCCTATGCTCCTCCGCTCCATCTAGTGGCCATGAGTGTTATTATAACAAAAAACTACATTCGACAAGGGAAACTCCCATCTACACCACAATCTATTACATTACACACAAACTGGGAAAAATATCTTAGGAACATTAGTTTTTGGCATTATTAACCAAAAAGTAGTGATCACATTAGCCCTGAAAATTGCTTATAAAATCCCCTATGTATATATTTGTTCTGTGCGAATGGAGGCACAAACGAACGTTATTGGTATATATGATCTTTCCACGCTGAACATAATATTGGCAAAATACAGTCTTATAGCCTTTAGTTGGAGCTGAGAAGCACAGGATAAAGGTATTTATTTCCAATGCTCCCCAGCTTCATCAAGGGGTCATAATGTGGCATTTTCCTGATATTACAATAGGCCCCAAAAGAAAGTATACTAATTACATTCGGTTTTGCCTACATTCACTTGGAATGAAAATACAGAATTTTGCAGGACCAATGGCTAATAAATACTCCCCTTTCCTTAAAGCCCAACTCTAGACATTTTTTAAAATTAGTTTTGGATAGAGTAGGAAAGAGTTAAATGTTTTTGTAGTCCTTGCAACACATCACCCCATCCCACAGAAGCTTTATATAGACCTATCAGTAAGAGTGGGTGCATGGTGACACCATAAAGATCCGAATGCAGAGAAGACCCAGCATGCCATGGATTTATGGACTCTCTTTGTCAAGGTGACAAGCAGAGGATTAGTCCATGTACCCTGGAAACATTGGTGGTATTGTACTAATATGGGTGTGCTGGCTCTTTTCTACATTTAGGTTTTTCTTCCCGTCTCTGAGCCTCATTGGGGAGATTTCCCTTCACTTCCTTTTCTTGTAAAACTCCAACAAGAAATTGGGGGACCAGTTGTCACTGTAACAGGAAGGCATAGATACCAAGAAAGAGTTGGGGTTTAATGAGGTGTCATAACCATTGCACAAGTAAAATCAAAAAAAGATTTATACATACTCATACATAATTTAGATAAACAATTTTTGCATCAAAAACATAAGTTCCCCCATATTGTCCGTGACAGGAAGGCATAGACAGCAATAAAACAGTTTTAGAAGTTCTAACCTTTCCCCACTCTACTAAATGCCATTTGTCTGTCTCTGGATTTGATACTTTCTGGGTTACTTACCTGGAAGACGTATGCAGTAAGCAAAGTCAGAACTCCTTGAGGGGAATTTATCAGAACTGGAGCAGTTGCCTGTGGCAATCAACAAGCTTCCCTCTTTCATTTTCAAAGCTTAACTGAACAAACTAAAGATGGAAGCTGATTGGATTCCATGCACAACTGTTCCAGATTCTGCTCCGGTTTGGATAAATTCCCCTTATGTAAGCAGGACAATGAATCTGAATGCAGTGAAGTAACCGATTAGCATGACAGCCAAGTAACTAGCAAAGTAAAGTGGTGGGTTCAGCAATGGCAGCCCACAGGCATCTCCTCAGCACAGGTTTCATTTACATGTTCACTAATGACCCTACAGGTTTTAAAAACCAGGACATTTTTGGATATATCTTTGATAATCGTATATGTTCTGCATATCCAGCTGGTGGACATGCAGAAGGACAGAGCTGTATGTGACATACCTCATCCACCAGTAGATTTGTCTTTCGGAGCATGCTTTTCCTTGCAGCGTCAACTTCCTGCAAAACAATAGATTTAGACTGGAAACTGTTTTATATGTTATGCTACAATAATGACATTTATCTAATCCAGGCAACCGGCACTGAAGAGGACATTAAAATTCACAGAATGTATCATTTAATGTGGGATCTAAAACTAGATCTAATTAGAACTACTGAGCTACTATTGTCACCATGTTAAAGCTAAACCCCAGGCAGGTATAAACACTATATTTATGTACTTTTATATTCATTAATACAATGCTAAATGTATTTTTAAACTACTAGCAGTGTTAAGTACCTAAATTTGACCCAATATCAGCCTCTTGTAGTCCCTGTGCTGCAGAGATCAGGCTGGGAGAGGCATAAGCCACACAAGGAGCTAATAAGTTGGGCTGTAGTGTGCATGTGTTACCGCTGGAAAAGCCGATATAATAAAAGCAGCTCATCGGTCTGCTGTTTCTCCTTTCACTGTCCAGTTAGAGGTTAGTGGAAGAACAAGATCTATGTTACTTTACAGCAGCAGAGACAAATCCTGTATTTGGCAGGTAAAACTGCTCCCATATATGTGCCATACACTGTAATATTACATACTCTGGCCATACACTGTAATATTTTCTTCATTCAACCTAGGGCTGAACAAAATATAACAAATCCCTCCATTTTTTTTTTGCGGCCAAGCTTCATGCAACTTAATCTCCTACCTCAGCCACATGGTGTTGTGAGAAGATGAAACTGTTCACATGAGCCAAAGCCACGACATAAAGCACAGGGCACCAAGTCTGACGCAACGCTCCCATTACTAGAGTCCGAAAATAGAGACGCAGCAAATTCAAATTATCTTCAGGAGGAGATGTGTACAGAGCAAGTGGGATAGGAAACTGAAAAGAGAACAAAAATTCCAAGGTTTTGGTGAAAAGGCACAGCACAGATCATGGGATTTTTAAACAAATACAAGGTTAGCCACAAATGTAAGAAAATATAATTTGTTTACTCACTTCTAAATAATTTTTTTGGAGTCTATTAAGCGAAATAGGAAGTCTTTAACCATTATTGGGTTGTACTGCTGCCTACAGGAGCATTGGACGCTGATAAAAAAACAAAAACTGTAGGCCAGACAAGGATAACCCCTCCCCCTACCAGCATGCCTTTGTTTTCATCCAAAGCAGTACTGAGAGCATGGTTATAAAAACAAAAGGGTGGGACTTGTGTCCCTCAAAGGGCTCCAAGAAAAAGACTTTACAGTACAAAAATCATATTTTCTTTTTTTATCAACTAAGGGACATAGGAGGTCTTCAAAGCTGAACTCCAGCTGTAACAAAGCAAAAATTCAGCTAAGGTCTCAGGTAAATTGACCTTTACAAGTCAGCCATATGTAATTGTATGACAAAATCAGAATCTATCCTTCCAGATCACTCAAGAGGGAAAAAATATATATATAAATTAATAAATAAACACATTTTTTTAATAAAAAGATGGCAAAGCCATGGGCTGATTAATGCAAATAGAACAGAGATTAAAGGCCGTTACTGATAAACAAATGAGGTTGTTAAATTGTGTGAGATTTTCATAAGATCCCAAGCTAGGAATAAACATTACAATCTGATTGTAGAAACGTCTTTAAGTTTACCAAAACTAGCTAAAAACCCATTGAATTTATATACAATCAGTTGTTAGTAGATCTAAAAGCACAATTAAAAACGGTAAAATTTAGGGCAGCTTAAAAGGCTTTTAATCTGATTCGCAGATAATGGGCCGACATGCTAGTCTTACCTCCTTCAGGGGTACACACAGGGACCTCAGACTGTTGACATGTTCTCCAAACATGGCCTGTTTGAGTTGGACACTAAAACGTCTCTGCAGCGGGAGAAGCACAAATGTTCCAAATAAGGGGTCACCAAAGGAAACGCCTTCAAACTGCTCCAAGAGGTCCATGTAGAAATCATAGAATGACGCCAGCCCAGGCAGAGGCATGTCAAGCTTTAATGATTCCATGTGTTCAGGCTGACTATAAAGAACAGTAAGTGCTGCCGTATATGCATGAACAGGAGCTTCTAAGAAGAGGTCACTACCGGTCAGAAAGACACAAGTCAATCTGGCCAGTTTTGCAGCAGTGGGGACACTCTGTAAGCATCCAGGACGCCAAGTTTCCAAAAGAAGTATCCACTGTAAGTTCCTCGTGACTCTGTTAACCAGATCGGGAGAGAGACTATTCACTATTTTCCCCTTTGTTTCTGCATTCGTTACTTTGTTGTAAAGATTGATCAGTGGTAGAAATGGCCAATCAAATGGCAGAATGGGACCTCTGGCTTCGGGTAACATGGCAGATTGAACAAAACAAGTCCTTTCCTCATAGACAACCTTAGAATGGTTGAGGGCTTGTTCCATGTGGGCAAAATGAGTTAAGTAACAGCTCTGGATGGAAGGGAGGTCTTTGAAGGCTTGTTCTAGCAGAATACCACGACTTGGAGACTCTGAAGCTGAAGCAGCTGATCCTAGGGGTGTTGGTTTGCCTTCAGATGTAATATGTAAAATATCAGATAAATCAGCTGCTTGTGGACCTCCCGCACTTCCCTCTCTGTGAAGAACAAGAGATATATAAGAATTATAACCAGACAATTCAAATGTTACTTGTGCCAATACTTGTTGTTCCATTTGGCTCCTTTGGTACACCTAAAACAACCTATCTACTTAAAAAAAAAGAAGGGAATAATTAAAGTTGAACCCTGGGGAGAACATATTTAAAGAGCTCCAGGAAATCCAAAAATTAGCCCTTGCAGTGGGACTACCCCCGCACTACAAGGGTTAACTGCTCGTTTTAACTGCTCAAGTGCAGGATCAACTGCACTTGAGCCTGGTCCTGCTTGGCTACTAGATTAGTCCCTGAAGCCTATTCTCCCCTGGGCTTTGGCAGTCTAAGGACCCGTGATGTAATCACGTCTAATGCAGCTGAGGAGAGGTGAGCTCTGAGTGCCGCAGGAACTAGGGTCAGGTAAGCATATCTAATGTATTCCAAACCCTAGAGGAAAAACAAGCACTTACCCCCGCACTTCAAGGTCCATTTTTAGATTTCCTGGAGTTCTTTTTTAATCTAAATAACCTCAAGATAATCTAAATGCATTTCTACATGCCACAAAAAATGTAAATCCACTATGCATGCACAAAATATACTTTTGCAAATCCAGGATATTGCCTTATACATTCCGGTGTAGCGGAGCAGAATAGCAGCAGGGACCCAGCAGGTCCACCAACTACAGGCTGCCTGTAGAAAACTACAGAAGGGGGCAGATCCATGACCAGTCACCCTGCATAAGGAGAGAGAGCAGCAGTGACTGGTCTTACCTACAGGAATCTCCTACTGAGAGGCAAAGTGAGGGAGTGGTTTTATGCGGGATTACTACAAAGATCAGAAACAAATATACAAGAAACCACCAAGATTCAAGTAAAAATACATATGACTTTCATATTTAAACAATGTTTGTTTAGCCCAGAGTCCAGCTCAGTAGGAGCCAGATGACTGACGGGTGAATGCGGAAGTGATGTAATACACATCACTTCTGCATTCACACTACAGAGGGAGAACAGCAAGGAGCTGATCTCCCTCCCTCCCCGGGCCGCTGATGGGGCAGCGGATCCCGGGATTAAAAGGTGAGGGGTCAAGAGGAGGGAGATGGCGGCACTCGCGATTGGGGGGGGGGCTCCGAAATTCACGCCATACAACCGATCGGCGGCTATAGAGCCGCTGATCGGTTGTATGTGAAACAGCCGTTGACGGCTGTAGTAACGAGCGGGTCTTCTGGAGACGGCAACCCGCTGATGAGAGTCTGCCGTCCGTCCGATTTTTCTTAACGGGCGGACGGCAAGAGGTTAAAATATCTGACATTCTCCTGGAGGGACAAAAAAAGAAAAACACTAATCTACAACTTCCTCTTCTTGGCCTACTGGCCATTTAATTAGGATGTTATCCAGAGTCAGAAGCCTAGAGCATCCCAGTCTGTCTATTGTGCCGTGTTTTTTTTTTTTTTAACTATATATATTTTTTTACTACAAATTGTAAATAGGCTTTTTTTTTGTGAAGTGTTTACGTACTTGCTGGATATCCTGCAAAATATAAACTTCAATACATACTTTGTAAAATAAAAATGGAACAAGTTTAAGTGATGAGTGGCATTTGAATAAATTACTTATCTAAATCTATAACTTTAGGACAAAGAAATCACTATCCTTGTTCAAAGCATAGCCCAAAGCCGCTCTGCCTGGCTAATTCTAACATGCCATAAGACCCAGGCAGTAATTTATTATTGATCTGCAATTGCCCACAGTAGTACATCAACTACTTCCAAAAAGAAAATTATACTTGGTAGTGTTATTAAATTATTTCTTGTGATGATTTGTAACTATATATGAAAACAGAGGGAAATGTATCAAAACTGGAGCCTACATAATCTGGAGCAGCTGTCCATGGCAACCAATCTGCTTCTATCTTTCATGTTCACATCTTAACTAAACAAACGGAAGAGAGAAGCTGATTGGTTGCCTTGGACTGCTGCTCCAGATTTGATCTTCTCCAGTTTTGATAAATCCCCCCCGCCCCCCCCCATAGTATATAGTGGTCAACTAATAGGTACAAGTATCCCTGGCTACTAGGATGTAATAAATGACTCATCAAGGTACTGAAGATACCTTGATTTTACAACCAGAGGATTTTTTTTCAAAAACATTATAGATTAGTGAGTAAATCAGATAAAATAGTCTAACTATACATCTTAAATAAAGAAACAGAAGGCAAATACGATTTTACACTCTAAAGTGGACTTATGGCAAAGCAGGGAGCCTCTGGTAGAAAAAAGGCCTTTCCCACCTAACAAGTTATATCTGGGTCAGTGACTTCACTCACTGTAAATCTAAAAGTAATATGCAGGCTAGAGCTGCAGCTAATGATTATTTTTAAAATCGATTAGTTAGCCGATTATTAAGTGCGATTAATCGGTTAAAAAATAAAATACATTTTTAAAAATGGCTCCAGTGATGGGACTACTAGTTTGTATTGAGATTGCACTCCATCACAGGAGCAAGCTTGGAGCGGTGGAAGTAAAAAAGAAAAGTGTGGTGTGCAATATAGTGAAATGAAAAGTGTAAAATTATACAGCAATGATGAAGAATGGCATCGACGATAGAGGACTACAAAACTCAGCAATAGTACATTATACAGCGCAATGCAGAATACCACCAACTATAGATGAATACAACAAATCCCAGCAATAGTACATTATAGCTGGAAGTATTCTGCATTGCGCAGTATAATGTACAATTGCTGGGTTTTGTAATCCTCTATAGCTAGTGGTATTCGGCATTGCACCACTGTATAATGTACAATTGCTGGGTTTTGTTGTACTCCTCTATAGCTGGTGGTATTGCACTGTATAATGTACTATTGCTGGGTTTTGTAATCCTCTATAGCTAGTGGTATTCGGCATTGCACCACTGTATAATGTACAATTGCTGGGTTTTGTTGTACTCCTCTATAGCTGGTGGTATTGCACTGTATAATGTACTATTGCTGGGTTTTGTAATCCTCTATAGCTAGTGGTATTCGGCATTGCATCAAGGTATAATGTACTATTGCAGGGCTTTGTTGTACTCCTCTATAGCTGGTGGCATTGCGCTGTATAATGTACTATTCCTTGATTTGTAGTCCTCTATACAGCACAATGCAGAATACCAGCAGCTATAGAGAAATACAACAAATCCCAGCAATACATTATACATACAGTGTATAATTTATTGCTGGGATTTGTATTCCTCTATAGCTGATGGTACATTGCTCTGTATAATATACAGTACAGCAGAATGTACCATCTGCTATAGAGGAATACAAATCCCACTATCCCAGCAATACATTATAGAGCACCATGTGTGGGAAAGTGCAGGTTTACATGAGCAGTCTTCCAGCAACTTGCTTCTGAGATCGGGACTGTCTATCAGCGACTGGCATCCACCCACACCTGCTCCTCCTTACTTCTTCTCCCCGCGTCCCTGTGCCGATCGTGGATGTGGGCGGGCGAGCGGGGAGGAGGTGCGGCTTGTGGAGCCTGGATGCGGCCAGGCGGGTCTGGCAGCGGCGAGCGTGAGGTGGGGAGGAGGTGTGGCGCGCAGCGTGTGTGGAGCCATGAACAGGGCCAACCAATCGGAAGCCGATTAATCGATGAATGAAAAAGTTGACAACTTTTTCAATAATCGATTATAATCGATTATGTCGATTAGTTGTTGCAGCCCTAATGCAGGCCACAAATCAGGTGATCGCTGCCCTTACCATATGGTTCTGGGACGTGCTTTGCTTTATGTAATAATTCCTTTACAACAGGAGAGGATGCCAGGTCAAAGCCTAATTAAGAACATGGTGAAGCCCCCATTCTCATACATCTCCTGTTTTGTTCAAGCCTGCAACCTCAGAATAGTAATATCACAGCATGCTGCTTTGGCAAAAGTACTAACTAAACAAATGGATGTAGCCTGCTAAGAGGGTATAAGTCAAGGCGTGTAGAAACTATAGGAATTAAGGTATCCATAGATACCTTCACAGACCTCTCCAATCAACTGATTTTAAAGGATGTAATGTCTTCATGTCTCGCTACCCTTTGTCTATGCCTTTATGTGTGGGAAGAATTTGTGTCCTCTACAAGACACTCAGCAGCTCTCTTATTATAAATGCATATTAGATAGTGAGTACTTACGGTATGAAAACAGGATTGAATGCCAAAGTGGTAAGGATCTTATGAGCTAAGTGCTCACTGCCTGGTAAGAATCGACTCAGTAAGGTCAATGAGACAGAGTGGAAAATCGAGCCAAATTGAGATTGCTCTAGAGACAAAGATGCCTATGAAGGAAAAATACAAATGTTTAATAAAAGTAACTGATTTGTAAAACTTTTTTTTATCTAAAGAAAACAATTTTCCATAAACATTATTGTTTCCCTTTTTTAAACAAAAATAATATAGCAGACAACATTTTAAAGTACCCTTATAATGGTCTCAACCCCTATGGAATGTACTACTGCATACCCCGATCACAGCCATATTGACAAATACAAAGTGAGGGATAGAAGGAGCTGGATCTAAATGTAGATCGCTTTTACAGTCAAGATATGGGCCGTATCGAAGGGTACAATGGCTCTGGTTGGCAGCTTAGGTGAACAAACAGACCTCTAGGGGTCACTTCTGGAGAAATCCAAGGGGTACAGGAAAAAAGAAGTAGAAGCACCAGACCAAATGCTGAAACCACAAAGAGTTTTTTTCCATGATAAAACTTTAAAAAGACACGCCAACCCACTCTCACTCCTGGCGCAGCCTCACAGTAAAGTGCACCCTGTCCCTTCTTTCTGAAGAGTCCAACATGGACCATACAAGGACTGGGCATGCTTTTCTAAGTTCTATTGCTTCTAGGCCAGGACCAATTAGGAGTATAAAACGGTCACTTAAAAACAGTTATGACAAGCCCAGAATGTAGTAAAATAGACATATTCTACTACACAAATAAGTGACAGGAAAATAATAAACATAAAAAACACAACTTACCGCTTTGTACATCAGTGATAATATGAAATGCTGGAAATGATATTCGTGTCGCAGAAGCCAATTGGAAGAAGGGGTCACAGCTGGTGTTGGAGATTCAGAAGTCTTAAGCAAATAATCGTGTAGACCTTTGTATTCCAATATAAAAGAGAACTACACAAAAAGAAAAAGGCAGAAATACATCACTGACATAAAAGAATATCACATTATTTGACTTGAAGGGTCATTTCATTAAAAAACTAATCTACCTCTCTGCAACAGTGTGCAAGTCAGCCTCCTGCTCCTTGTTAGGCAAACCAAAAACTCTGGAGGGAGAAGCTTGACACTTAACACCACATCAAGTGCTGACTCAGCCCACTAGTATGAATTGATTGATTTAATCACTGGTAGGCTGATAGCTCAATATTCATTAAGGGCCCATTCACATATATCGTCTGCATTAACGATAATACGAAATCACCTGCACTCCACACAGCGTACAGACCTTGGATGAGAGGTTAGTGCTTGAAGTGACAACACGGATGGCACCGTGTCAGATACAGTCCATAATAGAAGTCACCAGCACTCGACGATATGTGCAAGAAGTAAAGCACTTTTTATTCAATCGTCACATGCGTCAAACAGCCAAAGCAGGGTCCCTTCTTCTGGGCGACATAGTGATGAAGTGACAATATGTCGCCCAGAAGAAGGGACCCTGCGTGGCCCCGAAACGTTGGCTGTTTGACGATTGTGACGATTGAATAAAAAGTGCTTTACTTTTTTTACATATCATCGAGTGCTGGTGACTTCTATTATGGATTATATTGGATTAACATGCGTTGCGTTAAGACAGCCTATGAATTTCAATGGGCTGCCAACACACCACAATGGTCCAAAAATCAGACATACACCATTTTTTTTCATTGCGTTACTGTGTGTTGTGCTGCACTGCAAAGCAGGTGCAGGTATGAATAGTCCCTAAATGAAACCTACCAGGATGGAGATATTAGAGAGCTGCCACTTGTCTTTGATAGTACAAGCACCAGGGCTGTCATCTTCATCCTTCCTTAATTACTACTTCATTAGTAAGGCACTGGCCTGGAACAAGTATGTGTATATCTGAGGACAGGATACTTGATATCTACAAGCTAGTTCCAGGTCACCAGCTCACAAAGGTCAACAACTATAGCTCCCATATTTTTATTCGAATACATTTCCTTTAAAGAAACCCGTTGTAAGAGAACCACACTGACCTCTCCTTTTTAAAAGGATAGCCGCCTGTTGTTATGACAAAGAAAACGACCTCTTACATTCCTGAATTACATGTTTGTTCTGGGTGAACCAGGAAGTACAAAAGGCAAAGGGTCAGCACTAAAGCAAGGCACCTAGTATTTTCTCACATGACAGGTGTTTTCCAGGTTTATGTAACAGAATTAGAGTTCAGTATACTAACAGTAATATGTATTGTGCTTCATGTTATAACAATGTGTATGTAAAGTATTTTTTTTCTTTTGGATACAGTAGGGAATGGCTAAGACTCCTGTTAGGTTTTTTTTTTCTTTTCTGTCCGTATCTTTTTGTGCAGATTACCCTTCACTTCCTGTCCCAGAGACACAGTAGGAGGTATAGAAGATTTCCAGAACAGGTTTTCCCATTGGAAGATTTCCTCCCAACTCCTGTTCCTGTAGCAACTCAAAAAAGCTGGATTTCTATATTGTCACCTGGACAAATAGAGAGAGTGAATCTCCCCAGAGAAGTTTGAAAAAAACCTGACAGATGTGCCAACACTTCCCCATTCTGCCCAAAGAAAAAAAATGTCTGTTTACATACAGTTTAAAATGACAGTAAACTCAGGAGTTAAAACTTAAAAATACATTCAAGTGCCTTAACTATTAATCTCACGTTTAGTTTACCAATTTGTATTGACCTCTGTTATATCTGCTTACCCTAAAGATCTCACCTTGCTGACCAGCCCCTTGTGGATATTGCAGATAATGCAGATGAGGTTCAGCACAGCAGTCAGAAGAGGGAACCGCTCAGAGCTCTCTCCCGTGATGAAATACAATCTCAACACCAATTGGTAAACTAAATTTAAGACTGTAGTCCATTACAGGAGTGAGCTTGGAGCGGTGGCGACTTTACAACACACACAGGGACCATGGGGAACAAAAGTAACCACCCTCCAGAAGGAAGGACAGTGTCAGCACCAATTCAGAGATGATTTGAGGATCTTCAGCCGAGTGATACACAAATAAGATACATTTTTGTTCATAGTTAAGGTATTTGAATGCATTTTTAAGATCTAACGCCTGAGTTTAGTGTCACTTTAACCATACATTTAAAACAGTCTGCCATATGGAATTATTTTAGTCTCAACATTCTACTGTGAAGAGTAAAATTTTTACATTTACAGAACTTTTCTATGCATTAAGCCAAACAATTCCAGGTATTAAAACTAAACCTCTGTTATGTCTGTTTACTCTGAAGACCTCACCTTGCTGACCAGCCCCTTGTGGATATTGCAGATACTGCAGACGAGGTTCAGCACAGCAGTCAGAAGAGGGAATGGGGATTTTTTCCCAGGCAGGCTGAGTGGTGGTTTCCCTCCTGCACAACTCAAAGTCACAATGCTGCTGACAGACTCCGGGAGAGGGGAGCAGGTAAGAGGGTTACACACAGCAGAGCAAGACCTAATAGCACATGATTCATAGAGAAAGAAGATAAAAAGATACATATTAAGCAAGATCTAGATCTGCAAATATGACCCACAAAAATGAACAAATTATATAAACATTTTGATGACTAGTGATAAGATGCCAAGAATGTGTAAAGGGCCCAGGAACATGCTTAACCCAGTGAGTCTAAGTTTTTTTTCTCCTTATACCTCCTTGAGTTCCAGAAAATTATTTTAATTTCAGCAATTTCTCGGTTCTGCACATTATATCGCTTAGCTTTTGTAGTCTACTCTAACATATCATACATTGTTTTTCTCAGGACAGATGGTGAAATTTGGTAGCAGATTTGGATGCATATATTTTTATTTCAATAGGAAGTAATAGTGGGCAACTGAAGGAAAGACAGAAAGACAGGAAAAGAAGTCATAACAACAATCACAACTCACTGCTCTGGAAAAAAAGAGCTCTGAAAGCAGTAATGCTACTAAAAAAAAAAAAAAAAATTGAAAAAGGTATTTACATGTTTTTTTGTTTTTTATATAACAATGTACTCTCCCTACTCTTGTTTAACTAAAGTTGGGTTTTAAATGCAAATAATCCGAAGGAAACATTTACCTGAGTAAGTCCCACATAGACTTTACAGATGGTTGATTTAGTAAAGGCAGTAGAACACTCTCTGTCAACTTCTCCATTTCCTCATTACACAAAACAGTATTCAGAGAGGGCTGCAAAAAAAAAGGTAAATCTCAGGAAAGGTTTATATTGACAAAGGCTAAGCTATAAAAAAAAAGATGTTTGCCTTCAGTTAGAGTTGGTGAGGGTGCTCTCCGCACACCTTACAGCAATCCCGGCCAATAAGAACGATGGTGCTTGCAGTAACGACCACGGATGGCACCGTGCAAAATACGAAGTAAAAACGACAGGTCACCAGCACTCAGATAATTTAAATAGATATGTCCTTTTTAAATGGACAATTAATCCATTAAAAAGGACATATCTATTTAAATTATCTGAGTGCTGGTGACCTGTCGTTTTTACTTTGCCTTCAGTTAGAAACATTTCAAAGAATAAAATAATATGCATTATCTCTACCTAGGCTTTATTTATGAGTTTCTCTCTTCAACTGCCATTAAACAGCAACTGGAACACATAGAGAAGCAAAGAACATGTCATGTAATCCATGATCTGACACCTACTCTAAAAAAAAAAAAAAATCATTCAGCTTGTTGTTGTTTTTTCTGTATGAAAATAATGACATCTAGAATGTTTTTGGAATGGGCAATATCTGCACTTGTCTTTCCATTAAAGCCCAATCCCAGCCGAAGCTTTTATTGTTCTTGTTTGGGATAGGGTTGGCAAGGGTTAGATCCTCTTGTCAGTTTTTTTAAATCACTGTCTGT
This sequence comes from Nanorana parkeri, assembly GCF_000935625.1. NCBI lineage: Eukaryota > Metazoa > Chordata > Amphibia > Anura > Dicroglossidae > Nanorana > Nanorana parkeri. The sequence goes on along the minus strand of NW_017306698.1, from coordinate 862,441 downwards.
GTCCCCATTGGGGAGAATTGTCCTAAATTCCTGCTCACACAGACAAAAGGTGAGGTCAAATCTCTCCAGCAAAGGCAGACACACTGTAGCAATAAAAACATATAGTAAGTCATTGTGGGGAGTCTTTTTAAAAACACTGCAAATGCTTACCAAAAAGATGTTCTTAGTACCCTTTTACAAGCCAAAACTAAAAAAAAAATTTTTATCAAGATAGCAAACCACAAGTGTCTATTTGTTCCACTGATGACTTCACCTTCTAAGACTCTAAGACATATGAGACATAACCTAGGAGAATGATAGAGATGATTTTTTAATAAATAGGTTGCCGAATAGACAGCATGACATTTGATACCCAGAAGCCCTCCTAAAATGTAAATAAGCGTATCTGGTGACTTATTTATATTCCTCTTGAATGCAGAACTTACTGCCTGTAGTAATACGTGCTACCTAGAAAGTCCATTGTATACAAAGAACTTACTATTATACATTTCCGAAAACCAAACAAGTTCAAGCAATTGTTAATTCTCACCTGCCGGCTAGCAGCCTGGTAGTATGATGCAAGGAAGTTAATGGATGTGAGGGTGAGTGGCTGAAGCAGGTCCCAAGCGCTGGCATTTCCAACTTCTTGCAGACATCTCCTCAAGCATCCTTCCACTATGGGTAGTAATCCAGTGACATTATCCCATGATACCGCAGGTGGAGGGATCTGAGGTTCTGAGTCCACAGGAGCACTGCAAATCAACAAATGGCATATTTATTAGCTTGGGGTAACTGGGCTAATTTATAAAAATAGGAAGTATTGCTTGTAGCAAAAAAAAGAATGGAAACAATTTTTCCTCAACACACAAAAGCTAACCTTTTCTGGGTCTGTGAGATGGGCTGTCTGTATTGCTCTATAGCAACAGGTCAGATTTACACCTGTAGTCAAACCTAACAGTTGGATGAAAGTATTAATGTCACTGGTTGCTCTAAGGAAATAAAATTATCTTTACTTGCAGTGAACCTCACGTGGCCTATAGATATTCCTACAGCAACTGGAACATTTTGGTGCCTTTAAGGACCTGGGTACTTGTAAATATTCATAAACACCAAACCAAGTGTTTGTGAGTTTGCCCTCCACCCATGTTGGGCTATCATTTGCCACTGATGTGTTAGTGCAGCATGGGTATAGGGCAAACTCACAAAGAACTGGTTTGTGTTTAGAAATGTTCAACTAAGAGAAAGTCAGCTGTGCTTAAGAGAGGTTCTTAATACGGGGTGGGTGCTAGACCAGCCTGGGTGGAAGGGGAATTTGTTCGCTGTATACGCATATTTACAAGAGCATTTTGAGTTGGCATATGTTTTTCTGAAGAGGACTCTGTGATTTTAAGCTCAGATCACCAAGAGTAATATTATTTTTTTCAGATTTATTTGTGTAAATGTGATTGTCATATCACTATTTATGTGTTTATGTTTTAGTCCCATTCAAGGTGCACCGGTTGATGCAATAGGTGTAGTAGCACTAAACTAGTTTTTTATCTTTTAGATTGTACTTTTTGCAAAATGATGTGCTAGCAGCTGTATTAATTCGTTTGAAAAAATTATTTTTCATATTGAATTTATTAGCGGGTTAGAGCATGTATGTTTTTGTAATCAGAGTACTTATACAGTATATAAATGTCCATCTGGACCAGTCATAGTTTTTATTTGTATTAAGGTTTTTGTGTTGGTCATAAAATCAATCACTGTGCCCATGCGGCATCCCTTTAATCCGAGGCCTAAGATGTACATGCATAGCACCTCAACTTCTCTCCAAATTGAGATTAAACCCCACCTCTTCTGATGCCCAGGCCATGTCATCAACTGTCAAATTCCAAAGCCTCTAATGCTGACTGAAGCTCTCGCATTTAAAAGATGAATAAGACGGGATTGGGATAGTACTGGCAGGAAGAAAAAGCTAAATCTCCACTTGTAGAAAAGTCAGACATTTCTTAGACCGGGTTGCTTAAAAAACCTTAGACACTTCTTAGGTCAGATTCACTTTAAAGCCTTGGTTCTCAACTGGTGGGTCGTGACGCCACGTTCAGTGGGTCGCCACATGCCTTACCCCCTTCTAAGTGAGAGGCTCCTCAGCCTCCCCCTAGAGCAGCACCGTCAGTTCTCGCGCCAAGCAGCCATTCAAAATATGTTGCCTGGAGCAGAGTGTCAGCTTGAGGTGGGATGGGATGGGGCTATGGCCATGAGAGAGCTTCGTCCATACATGCATTGCTTACAGCTCCCTTGCATGTCCTGTAGAGGTGCCTGGACCGGAGTGATGTCACATTCTGGCTCACAGTACCACTACAGGGCACGCAATGGAGCTGTACAAGCAATCCACATATGGATGGAGCTCCGTCACAGCACAGCAGCCCACACTGGACCCCAGGCTTGGGATCCACTCCAGTTCTCGTAAGGTAGGAAGACTGGGTGGATCATTAAAAAAAGAAAAGAAAACATTATTTGGAGTGTGCATGTGTGTGTGAGAATATATGTAAGTGTGTGAGATTGTGTCTGTGGTTGTGTATGTCTGTCAGTGCTGACCTACTTCTGAAAATGCTAGCTGACCCGACTCTAATGCGACTCCAACGTCTTTAGTACATTCTAAGTCACTGACTCAGAGCAGCATTAGAAAATCCGAGTGAAGTCACAACTCCTAGCTTTTTCTATGTCAGTGGCTCAGAAAGCACTGAAACCACCAGCTCAGCATGAAAAATCAAGCAACTAGCATTCTCGGAGAGATCAGCAATAGCAACCCCCATCATTCCTGTACATATATTTGTGCAAACATTCAGACAATAGTTGGGGACTTCATCCTAGAATATAAAAGAGGAGATGGCTGTAAAAGATTGTTCTACAAACATGGCAAAATGCCAGAAAAAAACTGAGGTGTCCACTATAGCCTTCAAACTTCAACTGTTATGTTTCTATCTTCAGAAAAGGTCCATCTCCACTTACAAACAAACACTGTTCCTGTATAAAAGAATCCAGAATGCACCGTAATATTTAGTATTTCATTACCTGTGCAGTTGTGCTTCAAGCTCGGCAGCACAGCCCGCTGTCTGAGTCACATGGCTAAGCAGAGTAATTACAGCAGCAGCCCGCTGAATAGAGAGCGCTGCAGAGGAAAAGTTCCCTATACAGGAGGCAATCATACTGGGCAGAGACTGGAGAATCCTTATCACAGCTAGGTACAGCTCTCTAAAAGAAAATAAGCATTCAAACATACATTTTTATTTTATTTTCATATAACACAATTATAATAACCATTTCATTATATTTTAGAACAGATTTACATTATTAGGGCATCTGTGAAGCAATAAAAAGTTAATTTATTGTGCTCCTAATATACAACTCAGAAACATGCAGGGTAGTCTATCAATGCTAAGCCAATGCTTTGCTGTGCAGGTAAGATATGCTTAAGTAAAGTACACAGAGTAAAGTATAATGGCAAACATATTTAAAAATATGCAAAGTACCTCCCGCAGCAGAATTCGTCAGGCTGAAATCGAAAATGACTTTTTGCCACCTTTTTTTTTAAATACTTGTATTGTGAGCACATGGCACTTAAAAAGCTTCAGCCAATAAAAAATGTTTGGAAAAAAAAAAAAAAGCTTCGGCCAGGGAATGACAGCCGACAGTGGCAAGATTCCGCAGATGGCAGCTGAATGTAAATACAGCAGGGAGTGGACTGCTGCAATAACCAACCTGCTATTGGCCATTTCAAATTGCAATAGCAGGCTGCTTATTCAACCCGCCCACTGCTTGCTGTGCCCTCCTCCCAGCGTGGAGGAGAGAGGTAGGGGATCCAACCAACAACGATAATGAGAATAGTTGACAACTATTCTCATTATCAATTATTATCGATTAGTTGGTTGCAGCCCTAGATCATAGACATCAATAATAACAACATCTGACCTGTATATATCACATGCTTGTCCGTAGCCGGCCACAATAGCCCAGAGGCGGAAGGTCTCAGTACTCAGCCTCTCAGCCTCCTCTCTCAGCAGAGGAAGCTCTTTTGGCTCCTGCACAGCAAATCTGCTTAGACGGCTCTTCATTTCAAATGTGTGCAGCTATGGAAATAAAGGAGAAATAAAGGGTTTACTATAAAATGGAACCAGGAAGATATACAGCAAATTCATAACACCAGTATTCCTTATGATTAAGTGGTGATTTTTGACAAGCTTCAGAATACCTGAAAACCATGCTTTTAAAGTAGGTATACAGAACCACTAATAACCAGGTCTGTTCCTCCTCTTTAATAGGAGATGCCTAGCACCAGGAGATTTTGCAGCTTATAGAAAATTTTCCTCTAAACAGGCCCGATGGTTTCCTTTAATAAGAAGAAAAGAAATGTACAAAGCACTGTGCAACTCAGGTGATCCCTTCATGGACAGCAAGACGCATCCCTACCCATGATTGTCAGGGAAATACCTGCCCATCTACTGTCTCTTCCAGGCAAGCAAGCATTAAAAAAGCTTGGATCTCTTTGTCAGCCATCGTACTGTCATCTACACCTTATCTTCTCCACTATAGTGTAGAGTTAGAGGACAATAGTGTCCTCTAACTCTACATCATTGGAAGTCACTTTGAAAGAGAAATATTACTAAGCCTATACTTTGGCCGGTCTGTGCATTACATGCCACCTCTCACGCCATCCACCTTAGGTTCTTAGCATTAAAGACACAATTTCAAAATAATTATTTCCAAATACTTACTAGTCTGGCAGCTGAGTGGCAGCTAGAAGATGCTAGCACTCTAAGAAACTTCATAGCAGCTGAACAGGGCACACCGTGGAGACTAGTAGGTGCCAGGTCTACGGTTTCCATTGGCACACTCCACTGCATGGGCAGAAACTCACGCACTATTGTTTCTATTAACCGTGGACAATTCAGAAGCTGCATATAACAAAATAAGAAGAGGTTATAACACAATTCATTATTACTTACTACATATGAAAACCTTAAACATATGAGGTACTAATATAAAATAATAAGCGTAGCAATGGACAACAGTCTTTGGTTAACAAAAGCTTAGAAATGAATGAATGAACCAATTGGGATGGTTTTTAGGCTGATTGAAGAAACAGAGTAAACACACACAAAAACTGAAGAATATACTAGCCACATAGATTTTGTTTCTGGTGCAACTGAATGTAGGACCCCAGCACTACAAGGAAGGAGTCATACCCACTTAGTTGCTTAACCACCTCGCTTCCCCAAAATCTGCATTTTAACTATATAAAATGTTTTATCAAAATGTACATGACAAAAGATTTCCAAGGCCCTATGGGTATTCTAAGGAGACAGCAGAAGTTATATCACTTCAGACATGTCATATATCTGTTGGTTGTGACAAAACGCAGTGACCTTGTCACTTCCCAAAGTCAGGTAAACGGACAGCAAAAGGAATCTTATCTTCCTTCTATTAATCCAGTTATCTCACCATGTAATGGAAGAGAACAAAATCTGAGTTTTTAAAGTCCAGCCTGAGGGCCCATTCACCTGACATCCAGATCATCTCCAGACCAAATTGTTTCCGGACCCTAAATGCATCCTAATGTATCCCTATGCTATTTCTGGCCTCTGTTCTGTCCTCACACCAGCGCAGTCCGTTCCAGACCAGACAAATACTGCATGTCTCATTTTGTCTGGTCTGGAATGCACTGGAACTGCGGGCAGGTTCACACCATTTTCTGGACCAGATCTGGTCCAGAAAATGGTGTGAACCTACCCTTAATGGCACCCATGAGTTCTTTCGATGGATAAATTAAAGTGAGTGCAGCCAGAGGTGTGTTACTTGCACGATTACCTTGGGATATCAAAAGAGGAAAATACTGCAAAAAAGGAAGCCAATGCAGGCATCTCACCTAAGGACTGTATTTAGGATTAAAGTTTACTGTTTTGAGGGGGCAGTATATATCCATCAGCAGGATATACCCGCATTTCCATTCTCCCCCACTGCACTGTTCAGCCGCTAAGAGCAAAAAGGTGGTGTAGAGGAGGGCTGTCCTATAGATGTGGCATTTCAAGGTATACACGAGCGCTGGTATATGAATCCACCATTTCAAGCTCATGACCACTGAATGGAGTGGCATATGTGTTGCTGGGGGAAAGTAATTAAGTGAAAATGTTGCGTTACCCTAGACACGCACTGCACAGTTCTTACCTGGCTGCAGGCTGCTGCAGAGTGACGGGCCACCCTTGTGAGAATCTCGAGGATATTCTGAACAACAGGAGGTGGCGGTCTTCTTACTTCCAAAATATATCTAAGCCGGTGAAGAAATTTTGTCTTCAGAAGACCCTAAATAAAAAAACAGCTGCTTTAATAAAGACATCAAGAGATACTTGAAGGACCCAACCTAGTAAAGAGTTAAGAGAAAAGTCAAAATGTATCTTATAAATCAGCCTAAACCCCTGTTCATGGCCACCAAATCAGCTTCTCTTTTCAGTTTGCTCAATTAAGATTTGAAAATGAAAAAGAGAAGCTTATTGATTGCCATGCACAGCTGCTCCAGTTTTGATAAATTCCCCTCAAAGTGAATTATCACACAAATGAGAAACACTACCACCTGCTGGTGAAAATTAAGAACAGGTTTAGTGCTTACATACGTTTAAAGAGCAAACTTCTTTTAAAAAAAAAGGTTAATCCAACCATTCATTGCTGTAACACTTACCTTTATAGCATCATAACGTGCCACTTCTGGATCAGATTTATTTTCCTCTTTAGCTTTTCTCTGGTCTCCTTCAGCAAAACCAGAGTCCTCAACGATATCTTCATCATCTTCATCTTCCTCCTCTTGATTAGGCAAGAAAGGGAAGACCTTTGCTCCCTGGTACCATGAAAAAGTCATGTCCAGGTATTCCTGCACAAGAAGCACGACAAGCATCCATAAACACCTATGCAGTATACCGATACTGTCGTCACTAATTACTTTGTATTTCACATGTCCATTACATAACGAGTCAGTGCAAAACAAGTCCATTTTCAGAAGTGAGTTATTTAAGGAACATTATCAAGAATTAAAGCATAACCCGTGTCTATGTATTTTTTTGCATATTAGGTATAAACGCCTGCTTATTGGTGTGGATCATTTATTTTGGATAGTTAGCTTTCACTAGCATTAAAATCAAACCTGCACTCTGCCCACAGGGAAAAAGTAACAGCTGCTTTACTGTAGGGACGTGAAGGAGTATGTACTTACTTTCCCTGAAATCCTCAGTCGGCTGAGAATTCACTTTAAGCTCTGACTTTCTGATTAAGTCAAAATTCACACATAGCTGTGCATTCTCTTCTGCTCCCACATGACAGCGTTCTGAACTGGCTAGTGGCCACTCAATTGGCAAGCATTATATTGTGGGGAGGCAGAGCGAGTACCATGAATTCCCAATACCTGGAAGTACCGAGCAGTTCTCCAGTCTTTGGATACAAAGTGCAGAAAAGTGCAGGAAATGTAAATAAATGCTCCTAGAAGATCACCTTGTTAGTCTAAACGAATTACATTATCTGAGATGTGTATGGTTATCTCATCCAATGACTGGTCTTCTCTTCTCCATTAACCTCCTTAGCGGTAATCCCAAGTGTGGCTCGGGGTTAATTTCAGTACCATAAACGGTAACCCCCAAGCCACACTTGGGATTACAGCGTAGCATTACTTACCTTGTCCCTCGGGGCCGCGCTGTGTCCTCCGGCTGATGCCGGCATCCGTCTTCCGGGTTCCGTCCCTTGCGAGTGTTCGCGTCGCAAGGGGGCAGAACTGGTGAGAATTTTAGAAGTAAAAATAACGAGAGAAAAAAAAAAATTGAACAAAAAAAAGAAAGCAATCAGACCGCCAGGGAGGTTAACCTACACATATAGAGCCTGATCTTTGGTAAATTAGACCATGTTGCGATCCCCTAAGAGGCAATTCTGAGAGTTTATGACCACTGGAAGTCAACACACACACAAATTCTCCAACCTGCCTGAAAAATCTCTGTACAAGCAAGTGCAAATGTTTATCAAATCAATATTTTTGATAAAAATATACACTAAAATCATCATCAGCACGCACAAAAAAACATAATTTACAAGATTCCCTCTAAATCTAAAAGATAAAAAAAAAACTGTACTGAGTTAATAAAATGACAAATATTTGTAAATTTAAAAATGCACCTTTTTGCAAAACGCATATACCGGACGAAAGCCACATTATAGGGTGTGTGTGTGGTATATGATGAATAGAACATCTTTATATAGGCTATTTTTTTAACATGAATTCTATTGTAGGTATGCAATAAAAGATTCCAACAATTCCAGCATCATTCAATGCTTTGTATAGACCTCCAGTGTTGTACTCATATCCTTTTTATGTATTACACGTAATCCAGGGTTTCTTTGTTTATCAAACATGAGTAGGTCTGATTGTAACTAACTTTATAATGGTATAATGCCTCAATAACATTGTTCTAAAATAAAATACCTCATCCTCTGGAGACACCAGTAAAGCATGAAAAGTGCCACCTGATGCAGAAATGACAGTATCTATGTTATCATCTATAGCGAAGCGCAGCAGAAAGAGGAATCCAGCATCCAGGAGCAGGCGAAGCACACTTCCCTTAAGGACAGAGGCAAACTCTCCTTGCTTAGCCTACAAGAAAGCACAGGAGACACACTGATCAGTAATCAATAATCCCTATTCAAATCATTGAGCAAAGGTTTACTATCCTGCCCAACTGTGTAAAAAGTGAATACAATCTCATACTAAGACTATTAAAGAAAGACTCAAATGTGAAACAAAAACAAAAACAGAAGATTGTCAATGATTAGACAGCCCTGTATTGCAGAAACTGAAACATGAAACAATTAAATGAAATAATAAATGTTTTATATAAATAATAAATATAATGAAATGTTGGTTTATAATAGGGATGTTCAGATACCAAGTACAGTACTCGGTACAAGTACAGATACTTTTCCGTCTCCAAGACTAAACTAGAGAAAAATTAAAAAGTTAGGAGGCAGCGGTCATTTGTAAGGAGCATACGGGGCTCCTGGGATTTGTACATCTGTTTTAATGTATGATTTATTTTTTTTACAAATATATATAAGGGATGCACCGATACCAGTTTTGCAAGTACAAGTACTGATACTTGTCCAAGTACTCACAAGTACCAGTACTGATACATTTTTGTTTATTGTCATGCAACAGTTTTTCTAAAACAATAAAGACTAATGATTTCAGGATGGTGGTGGAGCGCCAGAGCTAGGTCCCAGCTGCAACCCTGGTAGTTCTCATGAAAATGGCAAGTATCGGCGCTGGTATCTGGACATCCCTATTTTATAAACATATCGACTTGAAACAAAAGAAATTGACAAAAGTCAATAGTTGTTAGTTTTTTCTTTCCCTTACCTTCTTTACAATATGGCCCAGAACTTGCAATGACAAGGTCCTTTGCTGAATGAACTGGCTGCGAGACAGATGGAAGAGTTCCTGAAGAGAATAACCTGCTCTCTTAAAAACAAAAACAAGGAAAACATCACAAACCAAACTTGTTATAGAAGGTAAAGTTACTAAGGAATGCATTTGTGGGGACCACTTTTCCCTACAGGTTCGGGAAAAGACACTGGTGGGTAAAATACTGACGGCCCATTCACACTTGTGTGCTGTGTCAGCGCACACTAAAACAGGCGCATTAACATGTGTTTTCACAATGTGCAGTGCGTTGTGGTACCATTCACTGTAAATGGCATCCCAACGCACTGTACAGTAGAGCCCAACGCATGTATAGTAGCATAACGCATACACTGTGTTCAGAGGTGCTGCCTTTTAAAAAAAAAAATTAATTGTGGTGCGTTGGCAGCCTGTTCATAATGAATGAGCTGCCCTAACACAAAGCACTTCAACTTGTGCCATAATACACGTTAATGAGTGTGTGTGTTATCCGTACCGTAATTAAATACTTGAATGGGTCCTGAACACATTTGTTAAAGTGAATGTCCAGCCAAAACTTTTTCCTTAAGTTTTGGATAGCGTGAGGAAAAGGTAGATCCATTACCAGGGTTCAGTGCTATCCAGAAATACCAATATTTAGCTATATTAGCTATATTAGCTATATATCATGTCATATAATCATGCTGCCCTGATTAAGGGGTCTTTTGCCATGTCTACTTGATGAAGCTTTCTTTGTAAGGATATATATAGACATATATAAATATATCTCTATATATATCAAATATATATATATATATATATA
>NW_017306698.1:816122-852101 GCF_000935625.1 Nanorana parkeri | reverse complement strand
TATATATATATATACACACACACACACACATATATATATATATATATGTTTGTTATACTTTGTTACAAATGCTTCCTTCAAGGTTTAAATTGGGCAGTATACACAAGTATACACAAGCCTCCTATTAGGCATGTACAGTATGTGTCTGGAGTCATTGAAAGTCAACTGCTAAAAAAGACAAAGCAGGGCTTTTGGTATTTGTGAACCTCACCCCATACATGCGATCGGCCGGCTCTACAGCCGGCGGATCGCATGTATATTAACGGGCATCGCTGCCCGTTTTTTAATTCCGGCCATTTCCCGGTGGCGTGCGCAAGGGGGCGTGTCTGAGCGGACGTCTAGAGACGCCCGCTCAGATCGAGAGAGCTCCTGGCCGGCCATTTTTTTACTACGGCCGGCCCGGATGCAGTTAAAGCAGTTAGGTCATTTTCTTTTGTATCGTGTTCATTCAAATAAATGTGCATCTTACTGTTCCGAGTCAGCCTCCTCTTCACACACACTGTTATACACACTGTGTGTGTATATAAATTGTATGACATTACACCAGCCCATGCATTGCAATATTCGTAACCTAGTGAGTCACTAAATTGGGACAAGTACACAGCCAATAAGAGACTGGATAAGAAGAAGGTGCTCCTGTCCTACAGGCAATACTATTCTGGAAGATACCCAACCAAAAGCTACAGTTTTAGCTTTTGGTGGAGGTTTCCTGACCTGATCTCAAAAATATATATTTCTATTTTTTTTTTTTAAACTGCTAGTTGCTTTTCTTTTTAGTGACAATAAATACAGATAAATGCATTTTAGTAAAGTCAAATATGCAATAAAATGTGCGCACTTGAATTTCAGCTCACCTCTGCCTCCTCTCCATGGTGGTGTAGGCCCATATGTGTAGGAATCTCTTCATTTGGAGGTATCAGATCTCCCTTCAGACTGAATCGAGCCTGCATACCCTACAAAAATATGACCTGTCAGTGTTATATGAGAAAAGTTCAAGAAACAAAATATTCAGTATAAATGAATGTACAAAGAAAATTCTAACACAAAACCAACACCCATGGTATGAAAACATTGGTTCAGAAACAAGATAATGATTTGAGCCAACCTAATCTAATACTTCTGGAATATTCAGAACTATGAAAACACTAGCCTATAGAAAGATTTTTGAAAATATGAAAAAAAAATTCCATGGTGCTATATTGTAATTCGTAAATCCAGTTGCACTACACAGACTATACCTTTGTTTAAAGGAGAACTATGAGGCAAATGATTTCCACTCATCCTCATAGTTAGAGCTGACTTGTGACAACGCTGCCAGAGGCCGGCTCTATTGATCGGGAAGTGGGGGAACACATACTGTTGCTTGCTCACTTTCCGATCATCTCCCTGCAGAGAGTGGTGACTGTCAGTTACCGCTCCCACAGGGATTCTCCACTCCCCGATCCTCCAGTGCCGAGTGGGGGAACGAACGAGGGAGGGGGCGGGTACAGCTGGCTCTGCCTCTATATAGGCAGAGCCCGCTGTCAATCAGCTAGCTGGGTGGATCCAGACAGTATTGTCGGGATCCGTCCTGGCTGCGGCACTCTCAGTAAACCGCGGGCAATAGGCCACGGGAGGAGGTTAGTATATGTCCTCCCGTGACCCTAAAGAGCTTTGGGTTCACTTACCCCATAGTTCTCTTTTAAAGACAAATTTAAAAAGGGCCTATACTTAAATAGTATTCATTATTTTAACAATCAAGCTGCATCATATAAGGAAAGAGTAAATAATTCTGCAGTTTATTTTCTGGGGAACAAAAACAGGAATCTTGGTCCACCCCAGAAGACAGTCTGAGACAAGTTCCATCTCAACCGATGCAGTTGTCCACAACAACCCATTAGCTTCTTTCATTTTTTTTACACACAGCCTAAAAGCTGACTGGCTGCATGCCAGTTGAGACAGTTTGCCTCAAACACTATTTATTAATTCCCCTCCATGGTTTTCTAGGAAAGGTTTACGCAAAGATGGCAAATCAGAAAGGTCTGCCTGAATATTTGTCTTTAGCAAAGACCACAGAACGAATGCCTTGACATTGAAATTGGAAGCTAGAAGGGGCCCAGATTTCCATCACCCACCCCCATTAGTACACACTTTTAGACCCTTAATTAACATTCCCTGATAAGATGCTGCTGGACTGTTAAAATAAAGCCCACGGAGACATTAGAAGGTAAGCCAGCCATGTCTGCTTCCATACTGTCTACCCACACAGGTTAGCTTTAAGTAAAGGACCACTTGAAAAATCAAGAGGTTGCACAGCGGTATTCATAAAGGCCATGTCCAGATCTAAATATGATGAGTTACATTTTACAGAAGTGTGTGAAAACAGGATTGCCACACTAATGGTTTTGTAGTTTGAAAATATTTATTCTATTACACATTTCAGCTTGTTGACTTGGACCTCTAGGAAGATATAAAATACCTTCCAACCACGATAAAAACATTGGTGTGACTCTCAATTTTCTTAACATCACCTGCTGGATTCTCTCCATTATGCCCGAATACCCTTTTGTGTTTAAGAGCCGCCTTAGGAGAGCCATTGTACTTTATAATATAGGACCTTATTCTGCAAAGTTTACTTACAAGTAATGCAGAGTCTCCTACCCAATCCACCAATTGTTCAGTTCAAGCACTGCAAAAGGATTTTGATCATCACACTTCACAACCATACATTCCTAAAAGCAACAGTACCGATATTTTTTTCTTAGGTACTCGCCGATACCGAATACGGATACTGCAAGTCCTATTAAGGAAGCCAGGTGGCGTGTAATGACTCGCCACCTGGCTTCCTGATTAGCCGAGAAGCCGGGCGGCATGTAAAGACTAGCCACCTGGCTTCCCAATAAATAGTGAAGGCGTCTCCATGCTCCTCATCACCAGGTGACGAGGGAGCATGAAGCCGGCTTTCTGGTCAATCAGGATTCCGGGCGCTGTGTAATGACGCGTTGCCCGGCTTCCTGATTGGCTGAGAAGCTGGCCAATCAGGAAGCCGAGCCACGCATCATTACATGACGCCCGGCTTCCTGATTGGTCGGGAAGCCGGCTCCATGCTCGTCACCAGGGAGCATGAAGCTGTCTTTTTCTGGCCAAATCAGAAAGCCGTTGGGCGTGTAATGACAGGCTGTCCGGCTCCATGCTCCCTGGACACAAGTGCCTAGGGAGCGTGGAGACGGCTTCCCGGCCAATCAGGAAGCCGGGCAGTGTGCAATGATTCGCTTCCCGGCTTCCTATTACCGGAAGCTCAAGTATCGGGCTATGCATCTGAGCATTTGGGCGAGTATGAGTACTCGCCATCGGCACTGATACTAGTATCGGCATTGGTGCATCTGTAGTTACAATAAAATTAATTCAAGAGAAAAAAAATACAACACCTGAAAATAAGTGTACACTAAACATACACTCTAGACCAGAAAGCCGAATGTGCTACTACTGTAACAAGAATAAGTAAAGTCTATCAGGAGGTAGCTCAGTTCAAAAAGCCCCAACTGCATCCTAAGGCAGCAGTTTTATATAGAGTGCACAGGGCTTTCTTGGTTTGTCTGAAGAAACAGCCAGACCGCGAGAGTCATATTCATATAACACCTTTTTTGTTTTCTTTTGCCGAGTTTGGGGCAGATCCTTTATCCACTCCAGCTTCTCAAACTCCATTGTGTTCATGTGTACCCATTCCTTCTGAGGCTTTACTGGAAGATCATCAACTATATTAAAACAAATACAGACATTACAAACGTATTAAAAGCGACCGTTACTATACACATTTCTAACAAACCACAACTAGAGCTAGTCCTTGAGACCTCACAACAGGTACAAATTGCACAATAAACCATGAATTGGTAACGCCACACCACTGTCAAGGACAACTTCCAGTTGCAAATGAAGTGCTGCAGTGTGATAATAATAAGGCTCAGTTTGGTGCAGTGTATGCTCATATGGATATTTATCAAAGAATTTTCCTTAGTCCTCATTACCAATTGTTATGCTATTACAGATTGTCAACAATTGGTGCAGCTTAGCAATTTATGATGACCTGAGATCGAAAACATTTGGATGTAAATCCTGACTTGACTTCTTTGTACTTCTGCAATAAATATGTCTTTGATGTTTTTGCTGTAATGGGATTTGAGTTATTGTTTTCGTTTTGTAATACTGCCAAAAAAGGACATAAATAAAACCGTATTTAAGAAAAAAAATAATTAAATACTTCAAATAATTGTACATAAAGTGCTGTGCCCTCCATAATGAAAAATTCGTTTTTATCTGAAGTAGAACAAGTGCCAACATGAATTAAGCCAGGCAGGAGCATATAGGAAGGTGCCAAATGGTTGAAATTAGCTAGAGAAGAGTGTGGGGGTTTCCTGTGGCATATAGGTAAGATCCTACCAGATCACAGGTAGCCATACACAGCAATCAGCAGCAGCAAATATTCACACCAGAATGTGGCAGCAAAGTGACATATAAAGGCAGCTGATCCAGTATGGGATCACTGAGCCCACAGAAACTCTATGTAAACTGTCACCTTAGCATCTAGTGGACTGTCACCTTAGTAACAGCATGCAAAGCCAGGAAGCAGCAAATAAGTCAAGCAGGGTACTAGGGCTGCAACCAACTAATTGATTAATCGATAATAGTCGATGAGAACAGTTGTCAACTTTTCTCATTATCGTCTGTTGCAGTGCCAATTATTTCAATGGCACCCCAAATGCTCCCCCCGCCCGCAGTGTGATCGCCCGCACTAAAACGCACGGTGAAGTTGTTTTTTCTGCACAAGGTTTCAAAGACTTTGCAGGAAACTGTAAGAAAGAGCAGAGCTTAGGTTGGACACAGTCTGATTTTGTCCTGACAGTTTGAAATTTAAAAAATAACTTTTAAAGCCCAACTCCTGGGAAAACTTTTTTTGTTTTTGTGCTCTAGATAGCATGGGGAAGGGTTAGAAGAACCTCTGTGTTGTGTTCCCCTGCTAACCCAGCCCCAGAATAGACATTTGCTTACCACATCAGCGGCCTCCATTCCCGACCGAGTCCCACTTTGCTCTACAGCGTTTCAGCCTGCTAAAAGGCAAGCTCCGCTTGGGACCGTACCAAGTTACAACCCTAGCCCTGTGTACTGTACGCCACGGCAGCGGCGAACCCACAAGTGCCACTCACCGACACCAGTGTCCGTGTACGGACACCTTGCCGATCCCAACCGGGGATTCAGATTTTTCGCCGCGACCCCCCACATTCAGTTTCGCGGCCCAAACATTAAGAAGCCCCGAGCTAGATGATAAGATTCTGGCAATAAGGAATCTTCCCTATTTTTGGTAATACCACCACTACAGCCTCCTGCATAGACGCAAGTAGCGAGCCAGTGAAATAGAACTCATTATAGGTTTCCTGTGTTTATATGGTAATGCACAAGCCAAAGGAGTTGCTGATGACTGAAGACGTGTATGATTAAACAAAATAATTTTATTGTAACACAACTTCAATTGTTGCACCATTACCCGAAGAAGGGTGCTTTGGGTAATGGTGCACCAACTGAAGTTGTGTTTAAAATAAAATTATTTTGTTTAATCATACACGTCTTCAGTCATCAGCAACTCCTTTGGCTTGTGCATTACTATATAATGCAACTTTCTTGGTTCATATGCAATTAGTTAGCGACTGAGACATGTTCATTTTCATGTAATGTTGAGGACCACGACCACGACATAAGTGCATTATGGATTAGTTCCTCTGGGGAATCATCAATCAAATTTAGACTCATTATAGGTTTGCAATAGGGTGGTGGCAGTTCTTGCTTATACTTTTTATACACTTCTACAAGTAGGATGTCCAGCCCCAGGGGCTTTAGTATTTTTTTAAACTTTAAACAGAAAAGATAATAGTAGGCATCAAAATTTTTCCTTGAAATTTGTTAATAGTAAAATATATTATTTTTTTCAGAAATCTGGTTAGGCTGTGTAATCTTGGTAAGGCAACGTGATCAAAAAAAACCACTGTGTTTAACTTCAGTTTCTCAAGCATGACACACAACAGTCAAGGAATGGGTTCTACTGAGTTGAACACATGATGCCTAGGCAGAACAACACTAACAAAACAATTGCACGTGTGGCTTATGTAGGAAATACATCAGCATATACTGTAACTATGTCTTTTGAGCACTAGATGGCGCTGTAGTGCAATGTTAGTCTCTATTTTATGCATGTTTTATCTATGATATACACAGGAAGTTCTATCTGTATATGTTTCCTGATAATGCTTTATTCCTGTATACATACACTATATTGCCAAAAGTATTGGAACACCCCTCCAAATCATTGGATTCATGGTGTGGATTGGATTATGGTGTGGCGTTGTTTTTCTGGGGTTGGGCTTGGCCCCTTAGTTCCAGTGAAAGAAACTCTTAAAGCATCAGCATACCAAGACATTTTGGACAATTTCATGCTCCCAACTTTGTGTGAACAGTTTGGGGATGGCCCATTCCTGTTCCAACATGACTGCGCACCAGTGCACAAAGCAAGGTCCATAAAGACATGGATGAGCGGGTTTGGAGTGGAGGAACATGACTGGCCTGCACAGATTCCTGACCTCAACCCGATAGAACACCTTTGGGATGAATTAGAGCGGAGACTGTGAGCCCGGCCTTCTCATCCAACATCAGCACCTGACCTCACGAATGCGCTTTTGGAAGAATGGTCACACATTCCCATAGACACACTCCTAAACTTTGTGGACGCCTTCCCAGAGAAGTTGAAGTTGCTCTAGCAAAGTGTGGGCCAACTCAATATTGAATCCTATGGACTAAGACTGGGATGCCATTCAAGATCATATGCGTGTAAAGGCAGGCGTCCCAATACTTTTGGCAATATAGTGTCTATGTAATGTCCTTCTAAGCAAGTAAAACTTAATTCAGCATTCCTCAAGATCTCAGGGCTTCATCTAAAAGCTGGCTTCCCGGCCAATCAGCATCGAGCCGGCCAAAAAGCTTGGATCAGGTTTCCCGGCCAATCAGGAAGCCGGGCGGCAAGTCATTACCCTCCACCCGGCTTCCTGATTGGCCGGAAAACTGACTCCATGTTTCCTCGCGTCACTGCCAGTCAGAGGAAATCTCCCTCTGAGCAGAAGTTCTGGTATCGGGGGTAAGAATTGGAGCATTTGGGCGAGTATGAGTACTCGCCCAAAAACTCGGTATCGGTGCATCCCTAATTATAAATGTAAAATTGTTAAGGGTATAATAAGGATTAAGACTATTACAGTGGAGGGGGGCAGAGAGAACTGCAGGAAAAGAGGTCTATTACTAAATTGTTTACTTCCTATGCTGAAATCATAACAGCTACTTAGTGCTATTGATCGGCTCTGCAGAGGTGCAGTCATGATGGTGAATGATTACCTGACAAAGCAGTTAGATTTTCTTCTTCCGCTTCAGGAATCTCCTTTGTTGCTTGTGCCTGTGTGGCAGAACCAGAAGATTCATAGCTGACAGACTGGGGACCACTGGTTGTGTCGCCAATGTTTGAATACCTCTGGGTGTCTGGGTCTTTACTTTTTGATTTCAAAAAAGCAACCAACTTGGGGTCTAAAAGAAGGAAAATGACATGAAAAATCCTAGAAATAATCATGGGTGCAAAACCTTCAAGTATTACTTTGTCAATATATTGACAACCATAATCAATAAAATGGACAGCATGCTTTATTGCCTAATGAGATACTGCACCATTAAGCTGAATTATTCAGTCTGTCACAATTGCTTAAATAATATTTAGAAGGGCTGGCTAATAAAAATGGAAATCCATTATAAAAATCTATATCCTTGCAGCTTAAAATGGATAACAATATCCCACCAAAGCAATGAAAACATCACAAATCCTTAGTGGCTAAGGCAAATGCAAGGCACAAATAAACAGTGGCTTACCGATTCCAGAACCTTTCAATTGTATAACGGATGGATGAATTAAAGTATATCTGAATCAAATACAGATAGAGTAGGGAATGGGTAAAAGTACTGTAGGTTTTCTGAAGACAAACAGGAAATAAGAAATCTTCCAAAGCAAGAAGAAATACCGTCTTGCTTTGGAAGATACGTATCCATTGGAAGATTTCCTATCTGTTGCTGTTCTGCTAACTCAGAATGTTGGATTTCCCCACGATTTCACTCCTAGTGGCAATGGTTACCAGGACAAAGAAAAGGAAAATCTCCTTAGTGGGGGCACAGACAGAGAGAAAATATATATATATAGGGATGCACCGATATATCGGCCGAAAATGGCACTTTTGGCTAAATGCCTAAAGTGCCATTTTCCTGCTGATACATCGGCGCATCCCTGCTTTCTTTCCTCCCCGCTGGGCGCTGCTCTGTGTCCCAGCGGGGAGGAGAAAAGTGTGACAGCCGGGCGAGCTCTGTGGGAGGAGAGCGCTGTGAGTGGCAGGCGTCTCTCCTCCCACACCGCTCAGCCTCCTATCACAGTCCGGCAGAGCGGTGTGTGAGGACACATATACACACACATACATTGTATATATATTTTTTCACTGAGCTGCATTATTGTGGGTCCCTTAAATCTGCCTGGAGTTCAGCTTTAATGGTAAAACTTTAGATGGTGCAGTTCTATCCAATACTCAACATAGATACAATTCTTATTCTGTCCCTACATATTCCTATGTAAAGTAAAACCAAGCTATATTATAGTACTGCATTAATTTCAATTCCGCCCAGCTGATCACATTCACTGACCAATTAAGCTGTATATTACCAAGCTGTGAGAGAAGCCGCTGGCGTTCTTGCAGGATCTCCTCCTCCGACAGAGCCTTTAGCTTGTTCACATTCTCCTCATGGATCCTCTGCGCCTCTTCATGACCCTCTAAACTACGCAGACCTTCTCCTGTAATCAGATGGGGCTTGTCTTCCCCTCTCTCACCTGTAACACAGGAGAATAACCAACAATAAAACATTTTCTGTTTCAACAAATTACAATAAATATACATGCATACATATGCAGGCATGTCCTCAGACTGACATCCTAAAATAACTATAATTTTAACAACCATAAACAGCTACTTTAACTGAATAGGGTACTTTGCCCCAAGAGGTTGACTTGTAAGAAGCTCTGCTTCCCCTGTTACTCACCTTAGTTCCTCTTTCTGAGCCCTCTGTAAATACTTAGTGGCTACAGGTATGGAGAAGCTTGTGACCTTCTCCCAGGGTATAGTGTTCAGGCCCTGTAAGCCAATCACCAGGCCCAAACACTGTCACATAATGAGGGAAAGGAAGGAGACAATAACCTTGTGTAAGCTTAGGCACTATCTGACAAATACCTTTACACAGGGTTAGGACTCCTGACTCCAGCAGAAAAACACATTGGCCGGGACAGTGATTATGAGTGGGTGGAGGGTTTTTCTTTTTTTAACACTTTGCCTATTCTGGTCTCCTTATAGAGAAATCCATTCTTAATATAAAGCAGGAGATTTTCAAATCACTCCACATCAGTAAGATTTTTACCTACTTTCCTTACAGGAGTAGAACAGTTAGGACAAATCACATTAAAGGGTTGTGGTCACACATTATACCATGTTACTGCAACGAACAGTTAATGAGAAATTTGAGCGCGGTGTGTTGCAGTGCCAATCATTTTGAGTGGCACCCAAATGCACAGTTATATTAGCAGGCAATACACTGCAGTGCACCACAACACACAAGATCTTCTCTCTTAAAAAACATACAGTGGCTGAAGAATATTCAGCATCTGACGCACTTTCGCAATGCAATGTTGGATGTCTGGTCCCCCCTGCACCCTCTGGTTCCACCCACCAGCCTCTTTGTTATCACTATTCGCGGCAGTGACATAGGTGCTGGCGGATGAATACACAGAGCGAATTTTGGTTTCTGCACTTGGTGAATACCTCTCCCACATTGTACTGCACATGTATGTTTTACCTCGATCAGGCAGCTGCCATTTTTCCTCCATTTGCAGCATAATGTCTTTTACCGATCTTTCACATGCTGGTGACCTACCTTTCAAATGGAAAGCTTTGCTTTCATCTTTAGCATCTGGCGCACTTTCATGAATGTTGGATGTCTGGTTTCCCCTGCTCGCTCTGGTTCAACCCACTAGCCTCTTTATCACAATGTCCGGCAGTGACATAGGTGCTGGTGGATGAATACACAGAGTGAATTTTGGTTTCTGCACTTGGTGAATACCTCTCCCACATTGTACTGCACATGTATGTTTTACCTCGCTCAAGCAGCTGCCATTTTTCTTGCATTTGCAGCATTATGCCTTTTACCAGTCTGGTGACCTACCTTTCAAATGGGAAGATTTGCTTTCATCAGGGAGGACAAGTGTAGGACTGACAAAGTGCTCTGGATGGGGGAGGACCGAGGAAGATTCCGCTTTCTTTGCTGCTTCAGTAGCCCTCTTAGCAGCCATTTTTTGAGCAAAGATACTGACTTTCCCAATTCCTGGTGTAGTCTGTATGACATGAACAGAAAACAAATGCTCCACATTTAACAGTGACATGAAAAAGACAAAAACACAACATATACAACTGAGAATCACTTGCATTGAGGTTATTCCATCACAGTTTGCAAACTACTTGACTGCTATAGAAAATTCTGCTAGTATTCTACAGATCTGATTCTGTGTCAGTCACCCCTCTTCTGCCTTTACTTAATTGCACCAGCGAGTGCAAGTGCTCCCACTGTTAGCCTGATATATTTCTTGCACTTTTTTTTTTGCACAATTTACAACGACAGAAATACAGAAAAAGTGAAAAAATACTTTTTTTATGTACACCACCATTCAGTGACAAATGCTACAAAGCGTTGAGTACCTGCTATAAAACCTTAATTGTAATACATTTTCATTAGAATGTAATTTCAAAATTATTTCCATTTTTTTTAAAATCTACAGCTTTTCTTAAAATAACACTAGGTGGTCCTGCCATAAAGGTCCTGTTTCTGGCACTTACAGGTTATCCTCTAACAACCGTGTTCCTGCGTTGTCACTTTGTTACACAGGCTTTCAAAAGAGACTGCAAAAGACCATTTTAGCACACATATCATAGGCATGGTCTACTCTTGTCACCATCAGGAAAACCATCCTGATAAACGCAATGCAGCCATCGCTGGAGTACATGTAGAAAGGATGTTGCTGCAAAGAGGCTGCAGGAGATCATTAGCGCTGAAATGCAACAAACTATGAAAAAAGTGGAAAATATTTAATTAATAAGAAAACTGTACTTGTTTATGATGCACAACCCTCTAGAACCATGGTTCTCAACTGGTGGGTCGTGACCCAAAAGTGGGTCTCGGCCCCATGTCCAGTGGGTCGCCAGATGCCTTCCACTTTTCTAGGTGAGAGTATCCTTGTCCTCCCCTCAGAGAAGCACTGTCAGTTCTCGCACCGAGCAGCCATTCAAAAATATGAACTTGAGGTGGGGCTATGGCCGCGAGGGAGCTCCATCCATACCTGCATTGCTTACAGCTCATCACCTTCTGGCTCCCGGCACCTCTACGGGCACACACGGGAGCTTTACAAGCAATACACATATGGATGGAGCTCCATCACAGCTCAGCAGCCCACACTGGACCCCAGGTTGAGGATCCACTCCAATTTGCATAATGGCAACACAAACACACCTCCTGCCCACAGTTCGATCGCCTGCACCGGAAAGCGCAGTACCGCAACAGGGAACATTGCAGTGCAACTTGGGTCGCGACTTAATGACCGAGGACAAATGTGGGTTCCGAGGTTAAACAGGTTGAGAACCACTGCTTTAGAAGATTAAAAGTGATCGAGTTAGGCTTCCCAAATCCCAAATTGCCTAGCGTGAATGAAGCCTTAGGGTTTACAAAAACACTCATCCCCATAATTCAAGCCGACCTATGACACTGAAGCTGCCACAGGTCAGCTCTATTGATTGGAAAGTCAGCAAACACATACCCCTGTTTGCTGACATTCCGATCCTTTCCCTGCAGGGATCCCCCCTCCCTCTCTGTTTCTCCAGTGCTGACTGGAGGAACGGATGGGGGACGGGGCGGGCACAGCTGGCTCTGCTTCCAGAGAGGCAGAGCCAGCTGTCAATCAGCCAGCGGGGCGGATCTCGACAGTATTGTCAGGATCCGTCCCGGCTGCGGCTCTGCGCTCTCAGCATTGCCCGCTATATGCTAAATTTTGGGTCACTGGAGGACAATAGTAAATGTCCTCCTGTGGCCCTGATAAGAACTATGTCAAAAAAAAGGTTAGGCCATAGTTCTCTTGCAAGCTCATTCTCAGCATTCCATGTGTATGCTAAGCAAGCAAAGAAGTCAAGTTTATGTAGTTTACAAGTGACAAGGGTGGGCTCTGCTAAAGAAGGAACGTTTCTTTTTTTCCGCTCACCGGAAAACTATATTTTACAAACAGTAAGGGCAGCCCCGTAAGCAAAATACCGACTACTGTCACTTATTGACATTGACATGCAGCAGCAATGATTGTGATAATTACAAGGATAAAGGATCCCTTGCAAGCAAAAATGAACATGTGTGACCACTAAAATGTTTTTATTGCTGGAACAGTAGATCTCTCATCTCACATCATTATGGCTGAAACATCTGCTTGTCTGTTGGAGAACTTAAAAGGTATGAAAAAGATACAGATAAACCCTATAAAGCAATGAAAGGAAATATCTAAACCTGGAAGGCCTGATGGTGATTTTGTTACTGCAGGTGCCTCCTGTGCTACGATGCTTTTTATAAGCCATGTGTCATTTGATGAAATTAAAAGTGTCTGCAGCAGGCTCCATTCCAATGCTTTCCTCACTAATGAGCTGTCTTCACCGGGCACGCAGAGAAATCCATCATGTTTTATGGTTTCCAAGGAAACTATGTCATTGGATCATGTATTCGCAGGCAATGTCACCGACGTCTAAAAATGGTTTAATGGCGCTATGTAAAAGATGGACCAGATTGCAGCGACAGAAGGAAGGAATTGTGTATATTGTGTGCAGCTTACACTGGACTGAGATGGGTAAATAGCATGAGTAAATACAATGACAGTGCACATGTTTACATAATGCTTTTTGTGAACACATCTCAATAACAAGTAAACTAAAAAGAACAGATAAATCCTAAAAGCTTGCACAAGTTTAAATTGCTGCTGCGCATTTGACACCCAAATTCCAAAGTCTCACTTTGCTTCAGTGATATCCCTACTAGGAGAACCCACTTGAAGATGCTGTGGATGGAGAACAAGGCTGCAACTTCAAAGTGGACCAAACCTGCAACCAATGGTGACTGCAGCCCTGTGAAACAAAAGCTACGCCAAGTGCTTTTGTTTAATATTTCATAGAGCTCAAAGTAACACTAAACTCGAGTGGTAAATCTTAAAAATGCATCCAGGTACCTTAACTATTAAAAGGAGAACTATGGGGTCAGTGTTTTTCACTATAGTTCTCCTCATGGTCACGGGAGGACATAAACTATCGTCCACCCGTGAACCAAAGCTCAGTATAGCGCGAGCTACAGCTCGCGGTATCCGGAGACCGTCGCAGCTGAGACGAATCCCGACATTACTGTCGAGATCCAGCCAGCTGCGTGAATAACAGCTGGCTCTGCCTATCTAGAGGCAGAGCCAGCTGTACCCGCCCATTCCCCCGTTCGTATCTCGAGTCAGCGCTGGAGGATCGGAGCGGGGAGGAATCCCTGCAGGGAGCCGTGACAGTCACGGCTCTTTGCAGGGACAGGATCGAGAAGTGAGCGAGTGACGTTGTGTTCTCTCACTTCCCGATCTATTGAGCTTATCCAGAGGCAGAGCCAGCTGTACCCGCCCCTTCCCCCGTTCGTTCCTAGTCCACCCTCAATAGTCATTATAGAATGTCCACAGAAATAATAACTCTTGCTGGCAGTAAATGGTAATGACCTTCTCTTGCACAAGTACAATATCACAATTTTCAGATGTATAGCATTACTGCTCCAACTGAAAACACAGCGGCAAAGTACTTTGCTCACCAGATCAACATGCTTCCTTGTAACAGTAAGTCTCCGCAGTTTAATGATTGCGAGAAAACATAGTTCATTCCGATGGCGACTTACGCGTTCCAATGCACTCTGGGGCCCTTCACTCAACAGTTCCAATTCCACACGCTGTGCAATTTAACCCCTCTCCAGTAGCTGCTAACCTTCCACCCTTACCCAGCGATTGCCATCATCCCTTCAAAAGTAAAAGGGATAACGCTTCTCTTTGTGTAATAAACAGCAAAACTCTGGAGTAGTCCTGAGGCTCCTTCCCTGAGTTGCTGGAAACACATAGTTGACAAATCCCTGCTTCTCTATAAGATCACCTATGAACAATACGAGAGTATATGGGGTCCTCGGTTATCTTCCACTAATACAACTGTTGATCTCCCTTAAATTTCCTTTGGAAATGGTGTCAGTATGCTACTCCCTCTTCTGATATTTTATTGACTGTCTTTGGGACATTGTCTTACCTTGTTTTACTATTCTAGTGTACATGAGACAGCAAGCACTAGTAGGAAACGTTTGATTAATATTGTTTATTTGTATATTTTATTACAAAATTCAATAAAAAGCATCTTAAAAAAAAAACCAGCAACACTCACAAACTGATATAACTGAAACTACTCACACACATATATTAAAAGGATTTTAAAAAGCCTTTTGTTATACAAGTTCATAAGTAGTTTTTTTTTACTGGTTTGAATAAAGGCATTGCTGTTTATTTTACAAAGAGAAGTACCATCTCTTTTCATAGTTTTCTTGGAGAGGGTTTGGTAAGACTGCAAAATCCATAAAAAGCTGTCCTCTTAACTACCTTGGGATGGCTAACATGCAAAACAGCAGAGGGCTATCCCGTCCAATCTTACACCTAACTATGGGTCCATTAAGCATGATGAGTCTGAGTAAGAGATGTGTGAAGCAGCAGGCTAGCTTGCTTCTCCAAGGCAGAAAGGGATACTTTAAAGCCTTGGTTCTCAACTAGTGGGTCGTGACAGCGTGTTCAGTGGGTCGTGACAGCGTGTTCAGTGGGTCGCTGCATGGCTTCCACTTTGCTAGGTGAGAGGATCCTCTGCCTCCCCCTAGCGCAGCACTGTCAGTTCTCGCACCAAGCAGCCATTTAAAATATGTTGCCGAGTGTCAGCTTGAGGTGGGGTGGGCTGGGGATATGGCCGCGAAGGAGCTTCATCCATACGTGCATTGCCTATAGCTCATTAACGTGTCCTGTAGTACCAGAGTGACATCACATTCTGGCTCCCGTCACATCTACAGAGCACGCAAGGGAGCTGTACAAGCAATGCACATATGGGTGGAGCTCCGTCAAAGCACAGCAGCCCACACTGGAGCCCATGCTGAGGATCTACTCCACTTCTCGTCAGGTAGGGAGACTGGGTGGACCATAAAAAAAATGTAAAATTGTTTGGCGTGTGTATGTGAGAATGTCTGTGAAAATGTGAGATTGTGTCTGTGGTTGTGTATGTATGCCAGTGTTTTGAAGGGCCCATTCACACTAGTACAGTGCGTTAATCGCTTAGCGTGAACCACGCGATCGCACCAATCCTGCATTCTGGTGTGGGAGGGGTGTTGCGTTGCTATTCATTTGAATGGTACCCCAAACACACCTCCCACCCGAGGTACACTAATGCCGTGCGTTCCATTGCAATGCGACTTGGGTCGTGACTTAATGACCAAGGACAAATGTGGGTCCTGAGGTTACACAGGTTGAGAACCACTGCTTTAAAATGAGTGAACCAATGGAGATAACATAATGGGAAATATAAAAGCTCCGGATACGTGACACTCCTGAAAATGCTATTTGCCTGGCTGTCATGTCTATTCACTGTCTTCAGTCATTTCTAATACCATAACCTGAAACAAATAAGCAGATTAGTAATTCTAACTTCACCGATTGCTTGCATATTTCAGGTCAGTGACTCAGAAAATACAGAAGTCATAGACAGGCAAGCAAGTAACGTTTTCAGGAGATCAGGTATGGCATCTTCCATCTCATTCTAAATACATACTTCCATTCAGATCAACATATAGCACATATACTTCATATAGGACAATGACAACCTGATGCACTGATTAGTTTTCCAGGAAAAAAACACTCTCTCACCCCACTAGGTATCTCTGATCTGTGGAAGACCCGAGGAAATGGCTCTCCTGTAGGAACAGGTGCTGTGATGGTGGCGGCACTAGTGTCCCGCTCCTGCAGACACAGAAAGAAAATAATAAATGAAATATTAGAGTACAGCTTTGTTAGCTGAAAACAGACAAAGACATTCAAACAGTCAAAATAAATACACACACACACACACACACACACACACACACAGTATATATAAATTATTTGTTATTAGGGATGTTCAGATACCAGTGCCGATACATTGCATTTTCATGAGAACTACCAGGGTTGCAGAGGTTGCAGCTGTGACCTGGCTCTGGTGCTCCCCCACTGTCCTGAAATCATTAGTCTGTATTATTTTAGAAAAACTGTCACATGACAATGAACAAAAATGTATCAGTACTCGTAAAAATGGTATCGATGCATCTCTTATATATATATATTTATAAAAAATAATAATAATGCATTAAAATAGGGATGCACATATCCTAGGAGCTCCGTGGGCTCCTTAAAAATGACAGCTGCCTCATAACTTTTGGAATTTTTCTCTATATTTTTTATATATATCTATCTATCTAAACAATATGTGACGAAGTCGTGCATAGACATAACGTACATAGGGCTGAGCATTTGACGCCACTCTTAGCTGAGCCGGATGGACAGGAGTCCCTTTGCACCCATAGATACGTACTGTGGTGTCCATTGGATGTTTGTTTTATGCCTTTTGTCACCTGTGACATTGTGAGTACCTGCTTTTATTCAATAAATTGTATTTTTTGGACGATACGCACTATGTCCTCTTTATATTTTGTCTCCCTTTGAAATGATGACGTTATTTGCGAGCTGAGGAGGTTATCTGGTCTTCAGTCATACGGGCTTCCGTCCCCTATTAAGAACGGAAACGCGCTTTGAGACCTAGTTCTGTGGGTCTATCTCCCCAGGCGAGCACTGTTCCAAAATTTGCATTCACTGGGTGGAGGTGAAAGTCTGTCAGGATTCTGTGGCAGTTTGGATCTATCTAGTGGCGGACTATCCCCTGCATTTATTTGCACGATTATAATTGTTGCACATTGGACTTTTTCATGTTTTTCCTGTTTTTATCACTTTGTTCACATCTTTTCATGTTTTGATATGCTCTTTTGTATATACTGTAAAGCATATACTCATATATCTTATTGGTATATCACATATTTTACTGAATTGTTTACATTTATTTAGCTCGGCACATGATTGTTATATATACACTAAGTGGCCAGTTTATTATGACCACCTGACGTTTGTAGGCAAATTAGCTATAATTTGGTGCTGAAGTTGCTAGAGGGCCAGACCATTATAAATAGGGAAGCAGGTTGTTTACCACGACAGTAGAAGTGATTTTTTTCTGAAGATACGGGTAAACAACGCGATTTAACAGCCTTTGAACGTGGGATGATTGTTGGCGCTCAAGCCATGGAGCGAGTATCAGCAAAACAGCAGAATTCGTTAAATGTTCAAGAGCAGCTGTTGTTAAAGTGTTTAAAGACTGGACTGTCAGCCGAAAATCTGGGTCTGAACGTGCGAATTGTGGCCGTCAGCGACAAGCCAATGTTAGGGCAGAACGGAGAGTAGCAAGACTGGTGACAAGACAACAGAAGGGCAACAGTGCAGTGTCAGATTCCTCGCATCACCTTTCAACATCTCGTGGAGTCACGAGACGGCCAAACAAAGTTATCTCGTGGGCCAACAAAGTACTGATGGGGTGGTCATAATAATCTGGCCACTCAGTGTGTGAGTATATATATATATGTATATGTATATGTGTATGTATATATATATATATATATATATATTTATTTTGGCTTGAGTTGATCTGTTATTTGGCTGTAGTCGATTAAAAAAACAAAGTAGATAAAAACAAAAAAACTCACAATGATTTTTGAGATAACTGCAGTGATATGCTGGTCATGCTGTTCCAATATATCTTCTGGATCTTCTTCAGCAAAACGTACTCGTGTTTCAGCAACTTTTGACTTTTTGGATGGCCCTGGTGTTAAGATTGGAGGCAAGTCAGAGAAATCTAAAAGAAAACAAATATAAGAGAATGTTTATTGCATCTTAGTCATCATGTTAATCTTAATGCTGCTTTATGAAACATGGAGAAGGTTATTTATACATCTGTACATAAGCTAATATGCACAATTATAAAATCTGTGAGTAATCTGTGATACTATACAATGAACACTAAGTTTAGAGCTTTTCTAACAGCAAGATTTGCGAAAAGTTGAACTTGGCACTTCAGTCACTAACTGAAGTGGACTATCTATATAATCCTACAGAACATTTCCATTAGGTGGTTTAGGGATGCTGTATTTCCTGCCTTTTAGTGCATTCTCCATAGCAATATATATTTTACTTTAGCTGATCACACATCAGCTGAGAAAGTGAGCTCAGCCTGTCACAACCAGGCTAAGGATGGTCCAGTCCGATCAAAATAGTGCTTGCAGCCTTTTGAACGAAACGGACCGCAGGTATAATGTGCCTTGCGATCACGTGCGGCCGATGGCATTGCGCCCGGAGGTCGTGGCTATGGTGCCATTCACTTCAATGGACCGCCTTACCCCCTCCTGCCCCACAAAAAAGCGAGCCGGCAATGCGTTCAGGTCAGAGTCAGGCCAGAACGCACTGCATCTGGTGTGGCGAGCCGGCAATGCGTTCTGGTCAGAATCAGGCTGGAACGCACTGCATCTGGTTTGAACGAGGCCTGAGTGTTTAGAGAACTTTAAAGACCCAGCTGTGGATTATGCCATATCCCACCACGTCTCAAATGAAAACATATAATTTTGGGTAGAGAATATAAAATTGTAAAGGCAAGGCATAGTGTAATGATGTAGTAAATGTAGTTACTTTCAGAAAACATGAAAAGCACACACACAATCTTTTACATGCATTATTTACATAATGAAAATAAACCAGCATTTCTAGAACTACTGCAAAGGTCAGGTTCAAATGGGCTTCAGCTTCTATAACAATCCTATGCAAAGCAGTTGTAAAACTTTCAGCATGTTACAAGCAGCTTTGCAGCAGCACTCTTCAGCTACAGTTAAGCAATGTAGCTGGAGGGGGGTTAAGCACTGATCTTCATGTCATATTCTGATTACTAAGCACACCCAAAACAAATGTTAATGCAAATAATATATACCGATTAACTATAACACTATGACCACCTGCCTAATAGGCCCCCCCTTTTGCAGCCAAAACAGACCTGACCCATTGAGGCATGGGCTCCACTAGACCTTTGAAGGTATGGAGTGTTATCTGGCACCATGCTATCAGTATTGGATCCTTTAAGTCCTGTATGTTGCAAGGTGGGGCCCCATGGATCAGATTTTCCACTACGTCCTACAGATGCTCGATCGGATTGAGATCTGGAGAATTCTGAAGCCAAGTCAACACCTCAAACTCATTGCTGTGTTCCTCAAACTATTCTTGAATGAGGAGTCCTGATGATCTGACAGCGGTAAGCCCTAGTGATCTGCCGGTCAGGCTGAAGGCACAGGTGTCAAAGGTGTGATTCAGCCTGACACTGGCAGATCACACGAGCTCACCACTGTCAGATCGTCAGGACTCCTCATCATACATGTCGCTCCCACTCACTGTGACTGCAGCCGTTTATTCAGCAGCATTCCTCCAACAAACTGCATTACATTCATTTCCAGCGCTGACACCGGACTGTAAATCGATTCCCGGTCACTATACACTCGCTCATGGACACATTAGCTGCCAGCCTCAATGTCCTTTGCCTCGAGGCAACAAACCATACTTCCCTACCCGGTACAACAGCGAGCCTTGCCTTCTCCATCCTATACTTCTTGCAGTAATCCTGTTCTCCACACACGGCATTCTAACCACAGCCAATAGGAGACTGCAGCCCATATCACCGATCCTCCACTAAGACCACACGATTCCTGGTCCCCACCAGCATCATGTGAGTAGATTTATTTATTTACAGACATCCTTTTACCAATTACACCTCCACATCCAGTTGTTGGGTTGGGGCGCTTTTGTTGTTTTCCTTGTCTTTTAGAAAAGGATTTCTGACTTTTCTGTAATCTCCTAGATCTGCATCCTGGCCCCTGGTCAGGGACTCAAAATATACTACAACCAGACACAGGCAGGCGACTAGAATATTCAAAAGGAGGAAAGCAATGGAAGACATTTTTCTCACATGACAGGTTTGCTTCATCAGACAATAAGAAGTAAAAAAATAAGACGTAATAAGACGTACTGTGAATGTACACAAAACCCATCTATACCTTCAATGGAAACGACATCTCTCTCCTCTGTTCCTCCACTGGTCTCTTCGCTAGTATCCTCGGATCCTTTCCTCTTATCGGCTTTCCTCACAACCTTTGCAGCTGCAGAACCACCAGCAGCAAGAAACTGTCTCTGGAACTTTAAGAGATCGTCTTCTGACTCCCCAGGCTTAGGTCGCGACAACATCTTGACATTCTATCAGGACGTCTAGTACAAAAGAAAGGCGACATGTACATCACAAATATGAACGTTAATCAGAACTCAAAGTCAGTAATTAATGATCAATGACATTGACCTAATGTGGCCATTTGGCCATATAAGGTTAATGATGTCACCAACATGCTGCTCCTTTAAGTGCAGCTCCGTGGCAAGGAATGCCCCGGGCCGCCGCTGAATGGGCAGGCACTGATGGCTTTCTTCTGTGTTTGGATGAGCTGCAGTTTAGTCCATACCAGAACTCATTCCTAAGGGTTACTGGAAAATTCCCCCTTGCGATGATGGTCTGTGCAGTTAGAAGATCAGTTTGTCCTTGCTTCCTGCTAAAGGAACCCCTAGCCACCTCAGGAGCAACCCTGATTGACAAAGATTGGTTGATATTCAGTGATCTAGCTAAATGTCATTATGTTAAGGTTTACCTGTACTCTAATGCTTATATCAGACATTTGATGTCACTTTTTTTATTGTTGTTTTATTATTATTTTTTTTACCCATATTAGTTTTGTATCACACCACAAATTTAAACAACAGCACTTTACTGCTTCCCATTTATAACATATAAACGTTCTGCCCTCCTCCCACCTCCGCTGTCACTGCAGCAACATTACTATGTTTATTATTTAGGTTTATTGTATAGTATACTAAGCATAGCACATATACTGATATTATATCACAATGTACATTAAATATAATTTAATAATATAACAATCCCTAAGGCTAAATTTTATCACACTGAAAGTTGTATATATACCGAACCCATCTCTTTTCGGTTCACAGACAGACATGTAGTTGAGCACGCACATCCCTTCATATTATGAAATAATTCCATACAATATTCAGAATTCCGTTTCTTGTCCCTGACAAAGCTTTAGACACAGATTTCTAACCCACTCACCAATCCCCGAGAACGACTGTGAACCACATGGACAACATTTCCGGCTTGACATGTTATCCGACGTCATTTCCTCTTGGTGGAACGCAAGCTTCTTCCGCCTGTCAAACCGATGCGTTCCGGTAGACTACGCATGCGTGGCAGTTAGAGTGGCTGTTTGGGGCAGTAGTTAGAGTGGAGGAGTGCTGTTCGGGCAGAATATCATACATTGTATGAGCGTGTAGTCCGTACTTTATCTTGTTAGTGTGTTGAAAGGTTGAAAGAAAATAAAAGTCTGTATTCTAAGATGACTGAAAAGAAAATCACACATACAGTGTGTGCATATAGATCAACTTTTGCAGCCACAATGGTATAACACCTACATTATATTTCTTACATGTTTCTCATTCACGTAGCATAACTTTTATTTAATCTCTGTTTGCACAGTATATGCTCTATTCTAAAAGAAAAGTTGTTTCCTGTACAGAGTTTTGCTCCGAAATGACATGCCACCTGGCTTCCTGATTGCCCAGGAAGCCGGCTGCATGTTGTTTGGACAGCTCGATTGTGATTGGCAGGAAGAAAAAATGGCTTCCCAGCCAATCAGCAAATATCCAGCCTCCCGGCCAATCAGGAAGCCGGGAGGCGAGTAATGACCCGCCACCCTGCTTCCTGATTGCCCTGGAAGCCGGCTCCATGTTCCCCCTAGGGCAATGCCGGTCAGAGTAAATATTCCTGTGACCGGAAGTTCCGAATTGAGGAAGGTATGGGAGCATACTCAGCACCGGTACCGATACTAGTACCGGTATCGGTGCATCCCTACTATTAGGTATAGAGGGTGAGAGCTGATAGAATAGAAGTTAATTGAGCTTGGAGAGAGCTCAAGGTTGGTAAATCATCTGGACAAACTGCAAATAGATAACACTTCAGCTGTGAAATAGAGAGTGTATTGATGGTATTTCAGAGAGGAGACTGAACACCAAAGAAGGATGAGAGCAATAAGTGAACAAAAGAAGAAGAATTTGGAGGAAAAAAGGTTTACAGTGACGGGGCTTCTGGAGACCCCATCAATGCAGATCGGATAAGGGGCTCCCAAAAGAGTAAATGGAGGAAACCAATTGGGAAATAACGAGATGGTAAAAGATGGTGAAGACAAAAAAGGGGATGAAGAACAACAGGACCTTCATATGATAATAACGATTGTCCCATTCTCTAAAAGGAGAGAGGCCAATAGTTTCACACACATTTAGTTACATAGGAAACATTGTTAGATTTTTTTTTCTAATTAGATTTTAAGAGTTCTATTTAGCAGGGACCTTCGAATAGATGTGAACGTTTGTTATGGCCAATAATGCCAAAAACAAATCTGCTTACTATATTTTTCCCAGTTCGAATGTATAGCGTTGTTGTAATAATACATTATGGCAACTAGATGGAGATGATGAACACAGACAGTATTTATTTCCTATGCCCCTCAGCTCCATCTAGTGGCCATAATGGACAATAATGCCCATGGTTTTGGAATGGTCTTGTAAGAAGAACACCCCAACCTTATATTCACTTTCCTTCTGCTTCCCTGCCTCTCTGTTGCTCCGTCAGAGCACCTAACACTTAGTAAGCTCCATATTGGATGGTGTTGGAGCTTACACAGGGTAAACATCCTCCTCCTTGTTTGACAGTGTTCGGGCTTGGTGACTAGCCACTCGTGGCTGAGAAGTGCATCCTGGGAGGAGGTCACATGCTCCTCCATACCTAGAAGGACCAGTTATTTATTTACCAAGGGCTCTGACAGAGGAATGGAGCAGCAAGTGAGTACAACCAAACAGGTGAAGTGTTCTTACAAGAGAACCTGTCACTTAGCCCTGTAGTTTATTCCACTAGCAGCTTTCTTACTACTGTGTCCTGTAATGACATTGCGGCAGAAGAATTGTCAGCTGGCTTAGCTCAGCAAGAGAGCAAAGATCTTATATATGGGCTGCGAAACAGGTAAATATTACTAATCTTTTCTGCAGGGAGCTCTTTGCTTATGTTGTTTTGTGGCAACAGAGTTAGTTTAGCGCTGAATCAGCGTCATAATTTTTCTTAATTTGATCATAAATATATCTATATTTTTTTTTATCCTTATGTAGGGCACATATTAAATTGAAATAGTTTGTGTGAAAAGAGGATTTGATTATCAATGTACTAGGCAGGATTTATCTAATGGATGTAGAGGTCCTCTTCCAGCAGAAACTCATAGAAGTGGGGGAGCTGACGGCTGTGTACACAGACAGGCTCCGTGCACACAGAGATAATTGAATTCTCAAACAGACAATCAAAAAAGTCTGCAGAGGCTGCTTATCACCATGAGATCACTGCTGTAACACCGTGTTCCAGCCCTGTACTGTGCAGTCTTCCAGTAGATACAGGCACTTTGCTGGCTAAACTGCAGGCACCCTTTACCTTTGCCACTGCAGACGTCACATTTCCTCCAATAATCTAACATTTGCCACTTTCATTAGGATAAACATAGAGGTATAAAGGCAAAAGACACTGGTTGTTAAAGATCTTCCTATAAACACAGCTCAGCATCTAGTGTCGATATCGGTGCCAATACGGGGCATTTTCATGAGTATTTGTACTCATGAAAATGCCCCAATGCATAGCGCCGATGCCAGCTCTTTAAATTTTTAAATAACTTTGGCTGCCTGAAGTTCCGCGCTTGTTGGGGAACTCAGGCAGCCTGCTGAGGACCTCGTGATATCTGCCTTTGGCAGTGGCGGTCCGGTTTCACACCTCCTTCCCGAGACCGGCACTGCCCTGGACAGCCCCACATTCGCCCGTACAGCCCTGGAGAGCCCAGCGCCCGGCACCCACCCGTTTAGCCCTGGAAAGCCACACATGCAGCCCTGGTGAGACCCAAACGCAGCCCCGCTGGGACCCAAACACAGCCCTGGTAATTCCAACATTCTGCCCTGGTGACACCCAAACATAGCCCTGGTGACACCCAAAGGTAGCCCTGGTGAGACGTGAACGCAGGCTTGGTGAGAAGCCGTACTCAGAACCAGAGGTCTTGCTGCACTCCTTACCGGTAGAAACCCATACAGGTGGGTGCTCGTAGTGACCATTGTCATTCTGAGCCTGATGAAGGGGACCCCCTGAGGCCCTGAAAGCGCTTGCATCGAATGGCAATGTGTCAGTAAATGGACTATTGCTTTACTACTATGGTGTGCTGGTGACATTATTTCTTCATTCATTGGTGAGAAGCCGCGCGCAGCCCAGGTGAGATCTGCACGCAGCTCTGGTGAGACCACATGCAGCCCAGGATTGATGTGATCTGTAGTCCTCTATTGCTGATTGCCATTCTCTATTCCTGAACAACTCTGAGGAAGGGGGCTTGCCCCTGAAACGCGTCAATCTTGGCTGACTGCGGTCGGTGGACGGTGATGTGACCGGATACTACCGTGTTACATAGTCGGGGGGATACAATGTTGGGTCAACAGACAGTGTGGCCTCTCGTTTGTTGTTAAAGCCTGATGAAAACGTTTGTTTGTGAGTACTTTTATCCCTTGTTTTATTTATTGTAATAAACGATTTTACACACGGAGGTGGCGCTCTGTTCCCTTTTGTTTTCTATGTTCGTGGTGGAAGCCCCAGAGCCTTGGATGAGCAGCCCCTCAAGTCTGTGTAAAAAAAACTGTGATAAACTGTTGAAAACTTTGAGTGAGCAACAGCAAGTGGATTGTCCAGCTGGCAGCCATTAGCGCCAAGAGCTAAAGAAAACTTTTAATCATGGATTGGGTTACAGTTCTTCATAACGATAAAGAAACTGCCCTAAAATCATTAGTGTCTTTGTTTTAGAAAAAATGTCATATGTCCCTTTAAGAAAAACTATCGGCAATTGGTATCGGCAAGTACCTAAGGGAAAGTCCTTGTACTTGGTCTTGAAAAAATGGTATTGTTGCATCCCTACAAAATATATTTACATACAAGCACACCGCTGAAAAGTCCAATCCCTGATTAGGTGGGTGCGTCTTCCCTAAGTCGGCCATAGTAACGTCATATCCGCCATCAGTCCTGGTGCCAGCCTAATGCCACCTCCAGTCTGCAATTCCTCTGATGCAGCCAACCAACCCTGACCAAATATTGCCAATCAGGGGCTGAGCTGCCATCTGACATGGGAGAGAACGGACAGCAAGTGCTAAGCAACGAACAACATAAGCAGGTAGATGGCAGCAGTGAAAGGATTGACACAAGGCATATGAATAGGATAGATGTTCATCCGTAATGTAAATAGAAGCTGAAAGGGATAAATGGAATGGTAAGAATTGAAAATTCACAGTAAAAATACATCTATACAAACCAAACAGCAAAAATTAAAACTGGACAAGCTTCTCCAACTCCCCAGGAAGAGGCTGAACAGGTAATCAAAAGTTCGGAAACCTTAAGTGAGTCAATGGGGGGAATTTATCAAAACTGGAGCAGACAGGAACTGGAGCAGTTGCCCATGACAACCAATCAGCTTCTCTCTTCAGTTTGCTAAGTTGAGATTTGAAAATAAGAGATAGAAGCTGATTGGTTGCAGTGCAAACCTGCTCTAGATTTTGTCTGCTCCAGCTTTGATAAATGCCCCCCAATAAGTTTTGTTTAACTATTTCAAAAGCTGATAAAATCATTTACAGTGAATGCTGCTCCTTGATGTTTAAACGTTTTAGTTTCCTGAAGAATCAGCTGGTCCCCTGAGCCCTGCCCTGAAAGCCTGCTTTTTTAGGGTGGCACCTTTCCCTTGCAGAATCCTATAGAGCCACCCTTGTGTGTGCAAGTAAACTGTGTGTGTCTCCACAAACACGCAGGCACAGCATGGCAAGCCTCTCCCCTGCTTCTTGTTTCTCCCTCCCCAGCTACTCCCTTTTCCAAGCTAGCAGATGGACAGCTGCTGGAGACTGTGCTGTCCCTTGTGATCTTGTGCTGGACAGGAAGTTCAGGGAAGCAGAGCTGAGAGAATTGGAGCTGTTTGGAAACATGATGACTGTAAGTGCTTGGGCAAAAATTTTAAGAAATACTAATCTGGGCAATATATATTTGTTTGATCTGGATTCATTATTTAAAAAAAAATATCAGATCTGTTTCTTCATTCATCCCTGAGTGAAGTCAGACTTCCTAATCTCACTACAATGCTCCTTGATATAAATCCTGATATCTCTATTGGTCTTACCGACATAACCTAGGCCATACCTGCATTTAATCAAATAGATCTCAACAGTTTACAAATGTCCGAATAAGGAATTTATTCCCAGTACATGGGTGTGAAAAGTAATTGTTCCAATAACATAATTACACCGAGCACAATGACGAAAGTTATATACCCTCAGGTGTTTGGCACCCAGAAAGCCAATTGGTTCCCCATTGGTAAGCTGTTCTCTATGAAATTCAGCAGGAATCAATGCTTTTCTGATGCTGTGTGAGCATTTGCATTCAACAACAGGTTGGTCTTCAATTTTGGGTCCACTTAACAAAATATTATTTACAATCCTCTGAATCTGTGGGGTCCATTTGGAGAAGGTAAGAGTCACAGACATACATTTGGGGGATTGTTTCGTATTAAGCCTTAAAAAGGATGTCCTATCAAGAGAATGTGCCCTATTCAAAGCTTATGGCATGAATAACCTAATTTCACTAAATTCTCTAACATCACTGTGGCTTGTGCTACTAAAGCTTGCTCAGTAGACTTAAATTCTCCATACCATTACAAATTGACCATATGGTAAATCCTTTCTGAGTCTCCTAGGATGACTAACCTAGGGGTGGACATACCTGCAGCACCCTCAAAGCCCTGCTGCTAATGCTGTATATCCCAGGCTAATCAGCAAACTCTTCTTGGTGCATGCTCCCCATACATTCTTATTGTCTGTCACTTGTGCTGCATCAATGGCCAAAAAGAATGTACAGGAGGCTAAAGATGCTACCAGGCAGTGCAAGAGCTTTAACTGCCAGAAAGATCCCAGATTCGACTATAGCACCAGGGTTTTAGAAGCTGCTGCAGATATGAGCACCTCTAGCTGCCTGAAGATTATGTTTTTTTTCCTGGAGCGTTCCTTAAATGCAAACCTTGTAGCAATTTTATGCTTTTGAAAGTACAAAGCCTGCCCAAAATCAGGCATCACAGGGCTCCCTCATATTACCTTTATTGGCAAGAAAAATCTCTTTTGTGTGCTACTCTGATCCTGGTTTCACTATTCTCAACTAGGGATGAGATGCGGGTTTGCCACTACCATGGGATCGAGGTGAAACCTACATATTTTAGGTTTGTTAAAGTCGGTGTAAACCCTCACTGAATTCAAAATGCTTTGTATCTTAGAGATTTGGGGAAAGGACAGGTAAAGGTTTCTATTAGGGATGCACCGAAATTAATTTTTTTTCAAAACCGAAGCTGAAACCGAAGCTGATTTTTTTCCAACCTTTTTAAAATAGTTTACATTTTTATTTATTTCTTTTTATTTTTTACTTTACTGACGGGGGCTTTAGGGAAATATCAGGGGTCTAAACAGACCCCAGATATTTCTCTTTCAAAATAGAAAAAGAGTCCTCAATCTCTTTTTCTGCAGCCCCTGTTATGAATGAACAGTTAGCCACTGTACTGAGTGCTCCAGTTCATTCATAACCTGTGGCTATAGTATGAGTTACTATGTACACAACCATGAATGAAGTGATGTAGAGAACTTCCTGTTCATTCATAACTGGGGACACAATAAGCATACTATGTCCTCAGTTATTAAAGAACACTGAGCTCTTGTAACCCGCTCTCCATCCTGAGTCCTCCGCCTGTCACAGAAGGATGAGCAGGGTGGTGCGAGAGGAGAGGTCGGCCTCCTGTGACAGCTGACAGCTCTCTTCTCCCGCACCAGCCTGCCCCGCTCAGCCTCCTGAAAGCTTCTCTCCTCCACACTGGGCACTGGCAGATGGATCCTCAGATGGATGGTGTCCACTCGGATCCCCGAAGCCTCTGCCAACACTGAAGGGGGAGAGCAACAGTGATGTCCAGCGAAGAAGCGAGAGAAAAATTGCCCCCAGTTACAGAACAATTTTGACTCTGCCGGTGACCAGGTTGCTTGCAACGTTGAGGATCTTAGGACTCCTTCCCAGCTCACTACGTTGGTATCTGTCATGAACACCGTCCAATGCAGTGGAAGGAAGGAGTCCAGGCATCCACCGCTGGATCTGTGATCCACCAAGAGAGCAATTTCCTCATCTCCGCTGACAGGTGCCAAGTACAGTCCAAAGACTAAGTCAGTTTGTCCCACAAAGACAGAATGATCAGTTATAACAGCCTGGTGTGAAACTGAGCATACGGAACCGTCTAGAAGAAGGATACCATCAGACCCGAAAACCCTCATGGTAAATCTCACCAAGGAACACTTCCAGGATCTCAAATCCCTTGCCTAAGACTGGAGGTTCTGTAACTATTCCAGAGGAAGAAAAACCTTGTCCTGGGCCGTATCCAGGTCAGACACAGATATTACAGTCTGTGAGTTGGCTCAAACAAAGACTCCTGAAGATTCAGATCTCAAAGTGTTCCAGCATGTGAATTATCTGGCAGACATCCTGCCACAGTGCCAGAGCAGACAAAACTTTTAGGAGCAGGTTGTACAAATAGCCCACAACCTGGATTCCCTGAGATCATAAGAGAGCAAGAATTGGAGCCAGGACCATGGTAAAGACCCTGGGGGCCATGGGGGACAGACCAAAGCGAAGGGCCACAAACTGAAAAGAGGGAAGATGGGAACATGTAGGAAGGCATCCTTGATGTCTACCAAGGCAAGGAACTCCCCTGGTGAAGAGAGGCAATCTGCAGGTACTGATTGAGTACCTTCATGTCCAAGATGGAGCGAACCCTATTTCAGGTTGGGAATCGTAAAAAGATCGGAAATTCCAGAAAGTGCTCCCCCTCGGGACTCGGGGTGATGACTCCTGATTCGAGTAGCTGCTGTAACACACTATCCAGAACCTCTAGATACAGGGGTGATAGAGGTATGTTGGAAGTTGTAAAACACATGGAAGGATGTGAGAAACAAAGCCAAAAGGCATTCCACCACTTGCACAAGCGAAGGGAATGCATTCCAGATGCTTCTTACAAGCCAGTTCCGCAGACCAGCCAGAGAAATCTGCACAGACAACTTAACAAAGAGCCTCAGCAAGGCCATCCGTGCAAAAGTGCAGGGCCCCGCAAAGTAACTCCAGGTGCCACAACATCTCTGGATCTGATAAGTTGGAACTCGAGTCTCTTGCCAACCTTATTGTCCAGACCATCAGCGTCTGACAAATCTCCTTTGCCACTATGGCTGGTAGCAGCGTAGGCCCAATCATGACGAAAGAGGTTTCAAACAAGCACTCCAAACACTTGTTCACTGGATCTTTAAAAAGCCAGGAAATCCCCCACCAGCACGGTATGGAACTTGTTTAGAATTGCAATGGCCACATCAACCTCCATAACCACCCACTTCTTAAGGATGGACTCCTCTAAGGGGTACTGTAACCCAAAACGCTTGCGAGAAGAAAACTATT
Organism: Nanorana parkeri; assembly: GCF_000935625.1. Lineage (NCBI taxonomy): Eukaryota > Metazoa > Chordata > Amphibia > Anura > Dicroglossidae > Nanorana > Nanorana parkeri. The sequence goes on along the minus strand of NW_017306698.1, from coordinate 822,048 downwards.
TTTCAAGATGTTGCCAATCCTCAAACAAAAAATTATTCATTAAGTGTAAAGGAAAAGTCCTAGCAGGTCTTTTCTACTTCAAAGAACCCATATTAGGAAATATAGCGAGATCCTGCATAGGCAAATCAATCGCTAAGCATTCTATGACTGTATCATTCAGCATGGCAATAGTGTCAAACATCTTCTGTGACAGGGTGGGGAAAGAGAGATCCTTCTGAGAGGAAGTATCGGAATTGGTGGAAGCGAGTGTCTCCTTTACCACCTCACCCACTTCCTCCTCAGCTTGCAAAAAGGCATTCGCCATAGCAATTACCAATTTCACCACAGTGGAAATTCTCACTTTCTCTCATTGAGCTGATTTGACAAAACTTTCTTCAGGTGGTGTATTTAGAGCTTTATAGCTTATTGCATTTAGTGTTCTATATATTGCATTTTTCCCTTTTTTTGTGCATTTTTTATTTGTCGCTATATTTTTTTTAATGTTTACATTTTACTTTCCTATATTTTGTGTTTTATTTCTGTATTAAAAAAAGAATTCATCTTCTGGGTTCCCACAGCTCTCACTGGTTCCCTTGCTGACCTCAATGTACATTGACTCCTGCAATAATCTGGAGGTCAGCAGGAGGAATAAGTGAGAGCTGTGGGAGTCAGGGAGGTTGATACTCCTTGTGCCGCCCCAATAGGGACATAGAATATGAGATGCATAGCCTCAGTTAATATTAGCATTGTTATATAGGTTAGAATTTATATAGTGTGATTTGCCTAACTATTTTCTCATAGCTAAATTAATGTGTTATCCTATGCTGCCATCTAGTGGCCTTTTGTTGTAACAAACATGCTTTCTGTAATTATTCCTCATGTGACGATGTATTTCCCCCTAGTGTACGCCCCTTCCTTCTTCCTGTGTGCAGTACTTCCTGTGTCATGGCAAAGCTAGCAAGCCACATGTAACAGGACACACATATAATCTGCACAGTACGTAGGAAAGGCATCATTTTCTGACCGCACAATACTATAACCGTTCAACTGCTGTTCCTATCATCTGCTGTAATCTTGATGTAAAGAATAAACACCTCTTTTGAATGAATCGGTATTGACGAGTTCAGCTATCTGACGAGGATTGTCCGCAGTGAGTATATCTGCTTATACAGGCCAGGCATAGAGGTCTCAGCAAGGGATATATTTCGCTATCACAATGATCGGAGTCAGAATACTCCTTGAAGACTTGCTTTTACAGCAGACTTCTGGGGGCTATTTCTACTGATCAGAGGCGTGGAAACCGGGAAAGGTGAGTATTCAATCCATCTTTCAGTGTTGGGGATCAGTTAATTTTACTCTCCCCATTGACTCCACTGCATTTTGCAGAAATGGCTAAATCTTGTTGAAATCACCTTATTTTCTAAAAAAAACGAAAACCCTCTTGTTCACTTATCTCTAGTAGGTTTAAGTAAAGATCACCCTAATATCTGATCCCCTAATGTATGGCCATCATATTTTAACAGACTGAATGGTATACCGTGCTGTCTCATACTGATTAAATTCAAATAGTTGGGGGGAAAAAAATAAAAAATATAAATAAATTACTAAAAAAAAGTAAAAAAAACATGGATGTTGCAATACACCAGCAGAAGTGTTTGCATCATTACTTCTGTTCAAAACATCTAGCACGGCATAGACAGTAATTAAATGCAAAGACTAAGATTGTCTTTTCCCAGTAGATATGTTCCAAGGCGTGTTCTTCATCTCACCTTCAAAGCTTGCCACCTCTTTGTACTTCCTGATATCCCTGCTCTGATCTCCAATTATGCCCTTGGTTGATTTCAGCACTTTAAAGAAAGATGTCTGCTGTCTTCGTCCCTTTCCATTATCTCTGCTGACCTCACATGAAACATTTCTCCCTGCCTGTGACCTGCCTGTAGAAAGCACGGCAGTGCCAGCGTTTGATTCCCACCTGCAACTCCCAACTGGATTTTCTTGTTGCCTGTACATCATCGTAGCCATAAATAGAACAAGACTGGAATAATTGGTGAGTACTATTGCAGACCAGAAAAAGTCTGAGCCTTCAGCATCAATGCAGGGAAGAGACAGTCTGCATCTGGAAGGTTGATGATGGGGATTTAACAGGACTAACATACCTGGAGCCCTATGAGTGCCCTTAGAGTGCACCTAAAGAGCTGCTTGCTGGATTAAATGGAGCATACAGTGCAGCAGATCTGGTTATGAGGGGAGGGCTCTGCATCTGGAGTTGCATGCATCTGAAGTCATTGATGGTGCAGCATGTTTTGTTCCAGCAGGTAAACACTAACTGCTCTAAGGCAATGATGGACTGTAGTGAGCTTGTGTATGCTGATACCTCCAGCTTTGTGATTTATTGTTCAGGATGAAAAGGGGGGTGTGCGTACAACTGAGACATCAGAAGGAGAAAAAAAGCTTGCTTTACCCTGTCACATCTCCAGGGAGCCAAGATCATTTAGCCAGCTGCTGCGTTTTTCATGAAGTTACCTTCAGCTCTGCAATTAGGTACCAACCACTTTGCCCACTCTGCCATTTCTCGTCCTGCAAATAAGGTGACCCTTGGATATCCAGTGGAGGGATTTTAGCTGTCTCCTTCCTCTCTTCTACCTATGGTCTGCAGATGAGGGTGAAGCAGGGAGGGGAGAGGATCTATAGCTCTTTCTTCATGTACAGGACTGAAGAACTGCATTAGAGATGGGGTGCAGCCTGCAGATTTGCCTGGGTGCTGCATGCTCCAAGTGATGATGCTTTCTTGTCTTTTGGCCGATCGGACTTCCAGACACTGCAGCAGGGTGACCTGGAAAAATAGCATGGCAAAGGATGTCTGCTGAAGTGGAAAGTGAAGCAGCTGCTGAAAACCTAGCAGATACCCCAGGTGAAAATGCTACTACTACTCCAGAAGTGGATGTGATAGAGGAGGTGAGCATTGAAGGTCATCTGTACTACAGTCAAATACTGCTAACTAGCACAAACAGCAGAACTAAAACTTGATATGTTCTTGTTCATGTCTGCATCCATTGCCAGTCTATCCATCTATGTATTTATTCTGTCATGGCTGTAGGGCTTCTCTGATATGCCATTATGTTCATTAACCCATGGCAACCATTCGGTTCAGTTTTTTAGCAATTTAGAGTGCGTGAAAACAAATAATGGTGATTTCTAATCAATTGCTGTTGGCTGCTGCACTTTGTACATTGCTCTTTACATTATTAAAGACCAGTGTCACAGGTGTCATAATTGTTATATTACATGTGTGCTATATTACAGCTCTGTACATTGCATAAGCCTATAGGGTAGCTGTGCAAAGAGAAGCTATTGGAAGTAACCAAGGCGACCAATAATAAATCAGATTTCAGCAGCGGAGAATGGACAGACAAAAGAAAGCCGGTTCTGGAAAATGTTGCCTTACAACACGGTTCTCTTTATTAACGATGCCACACAGTTGGGCTGATTTACTAAAGGAGTTGAGAATCCTCACACAATAAATTGTGTGAATATTAACTTCAATTATTCAATCATGTGCAAATGCAGAAAATTGCTTTTCACATGACTGGATAATAGGAGTGAATATTCCCACAATTTATTTGTAAAGATTCCCAACTCCTTTAATAAATCAGCCCCAGTGAGTCGTTTTCAGCATCAGAGGAGCAGTAAGTATCAGGGATTTGTCAGCCTGCAGCCGAGCAGGGGTTAAGCTGCTGGTAGTAAAGTGTCCAGGCTGCAGTGTTTAGCATCCTTCTTCTTCTGCTGCTGTGTACACTGCCCTGCTGATGAGAGATGCGGGGAACCAATGTGCTGCTATGAGATAAGGCAGACATCTAGGGAATAGTACAGAGCAGCAAATTACAGCAAGGCTCCCAGCACAACAATCAAGAAGGACGCGTTCAATGCAAAGCCTTGCAGGTCGTATTATATTCCTGCAGGCTGCCCACCCTCATGTGCCAAACGCAGTACTCTGGGAGAAAGGCTGCGCGAAGTGTAACAACAACAATACTTATCTCTTTGTCAATGCTGCATTGAACGCTTTGCAGGCATGGAGCTGAAAACACTGCAGTTTCCCTCTGCCTTCTGTGCTCAGACACTCATTGGGATTGTTGGTATACTTGCTGCTAAGCCTGCTGTGATGGAAGGGGTTAAACCAATAAGCAGGATCTGAGAAAGCGCCAGTAGTTGCTAATAATAGTAAATCGGCATTTAAAGTGTATTGGAGGAGCTGAAGGCCAATTGCAACCAAAACTGATATCTCACTTTTATGTAGGAACCAGAAAGTTAATTCACCTGCCAGGTTTTTATTCCTCTTAAGGCTTCTCTAGAGTAGTTGCTGCCTCTGCCACCACAAGGCAAGTGGCAATCTTTTGCAGTTGGGTTTATATTTTGTTCATAATTGTATTGTAAGGAGCTGGCGTGTGGTTCCACCACAGAAGCCAACTAAATATAGTTTTATGGTGGAATTAAGTTTTAATACGGGAGCAGACTCTGAGTGTTTGTATGTCCATTCTACAGTAGCACTATTCATCGAAAGAAGGTTGTGTGAAAGACTCAAGCTGACCATGGACATTACAATCTCCTTTATATCTACAGAAAAGAATTTCATTTGTACGTTCATATGAAATCGTTAGTCAAAGCATTCGTTTTTACCATCATTGAGTCAACTACATTAATTCAAAAGCCCTTAAAATATGATCCAGACTGGCTACTTGAATGGTATCTCAGACATATTAAACAGGCTTCTTTTGCATCTAGCACATGCTAATTAGTAGGGTTTTTTTGAACAAAAATCACATTCACAGTTAGAATTTAGTTTGTTCAGATTAGAAACAAGAAATATTTTCCATCCCCCTCCATCCAATGTAGATTAGACCCCACTAAGCATTAGAAGATCGAACAAATGTTCCAATAATAATGGTTTTCTAAAGTAATTTTAATGCTATATGGCCAGCTTAAGAGTCTGCCTGATTGGATACTAATCAAATGGCTTGTTGTTTAGTTGTAATGTGTAGCCAACTTTAGACCTTATGGATCCTGTTGCCAAGATTACAGGTTGCTAGGATGTGCCACATTATTGCTCTCTTCAGAGTGCCCAAGGGTACCCCAGGTCTTTCAAACTCATAGCAGCACGTTAGGGATAGCACCAGTAAGACTCAGACGTACCACCCTCAATATGATGCTTCCAGAGCCAGTTTCGCATGCGCCAATCGTCCCCTGGGCTTTCCTATGCACTGTGCAACTATATTGATCTTGGTGATTTTGTGGCTGTGAAACACTGTGATAGAAAATTAAACTAGGTACACTATATGGAAAAAAGTCTGATCCATGGTAAGTGTCTTGAGTTTGGTGTGGAGGAGTGGCTTGGACAGAGCTCTGAACTCAACCCAGAAAACTTTTGGGGATGCATTGGAACACCGATTGTGAGCCAGGTCTTCTCATTCAACATCTGTATTTAATTTCACAAATTTAGTTTTTTGGATGAATGGGCACAAAGTCCCGCATACACACTTCAAAATCTTGTGGAAAACCTTTCCAGAAGAGTGGAGGCTGTTAAAGCTACAAAGGAGGGTCAGTTCCAAAGTAATACCTATGATTTTCATCCAACAAGATTATATAAATGTAATGGTCAGGTTCCACAATCTTTTCAACATACATTGTATATCCGTATGTGTGTAAAATGGGTTAGAAAAGGAAGGAAAAACTTGCGTTACTGAAAAGTTTATAATGGAGAAACAAAGTCAAAATACAAATGTATTGTAAAACAGTGAAACAGCTAGTAGTAGTTATTCACATTCAACTGGACTTGTTCTGTAATGTTGAGGACATTTCTTAGCTTATTCAAGCCACTTCTTTACTGCTGATGAGTGTCAGGAAAATACCTCAGCATTTTTTATTCACCCCCCCCCCCCCACCCCCCTTTTTT
>NW_017306698.1:804203-815821 GCF_000935625.1 Nanorana parkeri | reverse complement strand
GACCCTCGATACTTCTTTTTTCCCCCCCCCCCCCCCATGCTGCTTTAAGGACTTACCTTAAATTATGCCTCTTGATCCGATCATCTTCTTCTTTCCAGTAGTTTTCAGGAGTCCCTCCAGCGCTGGTGCTGGTGTCTCTGATCCAGCACTGACTGCTGTGTCTTCTGTGTCCCATGGTGTCTGTGTGCATGCACACTCCAGGCTGCGTGCATTGACTTACCCTGTGCTTCTCCTGGCTGAAGATCTCTACTGCGCATGCGCCCGCCCCATGATCCTTCACAGCCGCTCGAGAAGCTTCAGATTTTGGGACGGGAGTGAGCGGAGGAGACACAGGTAAGTAATAACCTGTTTGGTAACTTTTTTCTTTTTTTTATGTTTTTGCATATGTCTACTGCTTGCTAGCAGTCCCCCCCCCCCCCCCCCAAAAAATAAGGTTTAATTGTACTTTAATCCATTCAACATGGAAAGGCAAATGTTGATTGTCAAGGTACAGGATGGGAGGTATGAAAGGTGTGTAACCACCTTGCTCTGGGTACATAATCCTGTCCTTGGTGTCAGGAGATCTGTATAGGTGTTAAACCTTCAATTCATGGCTGAAGGTGTGAATTGTTGTCAAAACCCCAGGGTAGAGATGTTAAAACGTCGTTACGAATGGCCCAACATAGGAATGGCAAATTCAACAGTTCAAGACTCAGCAGTTTTCCTACACCTCAAAGAAAAGGGAAATTTTTATGAGGACAGTGAGGTGCACATTTTGGACAGAGAGGACAACTGGTTCACAAGAGGTTTCACACCTTTTGCAAATCAGTTGTCCTTTCTGTCCAAAATGTGGCAACTACTGTATGTCAAACTGGAACAACAAACTTTAAAAAGGGGCCTTCAACACCATCTGTCCCCCACATATAATGCCATTTTATCATCTTTACCCTGGAGTTTTGAAAATAATTTATACCTTCAGACAATTGTTTCCCTAATAGGTGTCTCTTACTAGAAGATGTACCCCTTATTTCTTGTTCTGACAACAATTCTAAAATGTTGGATTTCCCATCACTTTCTGTCACATGGCAGTGGTCACCAAGACAAGACAAATGTAGAGGGTAAGTTTTTTCCCAGTGGGGCCACAGACAGCAATGAAACCTGACAGAAGTTCAGATTTTTCACAATATTTGCACTTTAATACTTTCCAAAGGACCCTCAGTACATACAGGCAATAGTTGCATTCTTCACATAACATAATTCCCAAATCTCCTTCGTATATTTACTTCTGCCTCGTCATCGCTATATTAGTTACATCACTTTTTAACGCCTTTGTTGTTTCTTCTTTTTACAGTGATAATTTCACTATTAGCATCTTGCCCTTACTAAATCAATATTTTTGACAACATGTACTAAGGGAAACACGAATGATACTAATTGCCTGGCTGTATCTGACCTCATCACTCTGAAATACTAACCTGGAAAAATCATGTAGATGAGGAAATCAGAAAGTGCTGAGGCCAATGGATGACAGCACATGGTTTCTTTAATCAAATAATTGGAAAACCATTCAATATTTCTCCAAATTGCACAATAGTTATTTCCAGATCCTATTTGTATAGGATCAACTGAACTAGATTAGAAATCTGTAATAACACTAACTTTAATAATTTGTGAGCATTGCTTTATGGTACCATGTTTGTCATGACGATGGACTCGGAAAGAAGCTGGTTCCGTATCAATAATGAATTGCTATTACAAAATATAGATGGTTAAGAAGCTGACTGATGCTGCTCAGTAACATTACATCTGTTTCCATGACAATAGAATGTACAAACAGGGGGAACTGTAAACTTGAGCTATCCACTAAAGCTGCCAGGAAGACAACATCAGGCCAGGAAAGGCTTCTATTAAAACAGGGAATACACTATAAAATTAATGTGTCAATAAACAGAGGGATTTTTGCATTACCAGGCTGTAGATTGACTGCCTTGGTAAGTTTCTCATATTGTCCATCTATCTATCTATCTATCTTGTAAGAAGCACACTTGATTACAGTCAGGAAATGCAAGTAAAATGCAGTATTATTAAGGTCAAACACAAAAAGTCTCTTTCCATCAACAGGATAGACTTCCCCTGTTACACAAGACAGCTTACGGCAGCAACATAAATGATAGTCTTTTGTCCACAAAAGAGCCAACATTCTCATAATAATCAGCTTTTCTTCAGCATATAGTCTTCAGTTTTGCTCAGTAGCTTTCCACAGCTCCAAGCCGCTCATCACACCTCTGTGTGATACTCACACTGCTTCCCCTCGTGGGTCACTGACTCTCTCAGCAATGTCCACCAGGTCCCTTGGGTCACCGACCTCTCCCAGCCTCCACTTTTTTGTTTTTTTAGCACCATAACAAAAATGAGCACTGAACTCTTTCAGTACGGGGGTAAACCCACTACAAGGGTAAAAAACACTTCAAGAGACAGTTCAGCTGACGTTCCCGCTACAGTAACCAACTTGTTTTGTAATCATTTCTATAGATTATAGACTAATCATAGAATGATGCAATGCAGCATAACTTTAATAATGGATAGTAATAAATGACACAAATATGTATTTCATCTATCATTTTGAAAACACATTATTTCTTATCTGATGTATATCTATAATTTTTCCTTTTCTTTTAAGACTATTCAGCTGACCCCCAATAAATTATTATGACATGTCCAGCCTAGCAGTGTAACAAAAATGAACATGCTATGACACAATGTTTGGGAATCGCTAGCCTAAGGCATTCCATGTTGAGAGCTACTGACTTCAAGGATAAACAATGTCAGTTGTATAGATGTCCATAGTGATACATTAATGGAATGTTTGTGTTTGGGCAGTGCCTGCTCTAAAGGGAACCTGCCAAAGAAGATAGTGAACGGATGGCACCTTCCATCCTATCACCCATATGGTAGTTGTGGGCCAGCGAAGCCTATTTAGTTTCCATTTCAGTGCCAAGGAACAAGAATCTAGCTGGACAGCAGTAGATTTTGATCTTCCCAGGGACTTTTGCTTTTAGAATGAACAAAAAAGGCGAATAAATGCAACATAAAAAAATTTGTTATATTGCATACAGTATGGAAAAAGGACAAAGGACACCCCCCACTTCCTGTTTTTCTTTCCCCCCATCCCCTCTTACCTGTTTTGCTGAGTTCCCACAAGAATACATACTCAATGGCCTAGCAAATCCATAGTTGTTTTACTGTAATCTGCTGATCCGCTGCCACCCGCCCGAGTCCCGTGCTACCATCTTCCTCTGTGATGTCATCGGGTTCTGTCATAGCCTTCTGAGTTCTGCAGCGGGCCCCCATTGATGTGCAGCAAGGTCTGCCTCTTGTTTGCTGTAAGTCCCTAGATGAGAATGGATGAGAATGGTAAAAAAAAAAGTCTGTGTCAGTTTATATCGTGGAGAGGGGGAGTGGTGGAAGAATTGCTGGGAGCTAAAGTGGAGTTGAACACAGAAGGCCCACTTTCAACAAATGAAAATTTGCTTTATTAGGGATTAAATATGGGGAACATCTAGAAATAGTAACTGTGCCTATGGCATAATCTGAAAAAAATGTTTGTCTTGAATTCCTCCTGAAAAATAGAAGTGTGCACTTTCTAGGATACCTCTATCAAGATGGCCACCTCCACACAGATACAACTAAGAACAAGGCATGGTAAATCAGTAATGGGGAATGGGAAAAAGATCAGCTGCAGGGAGAACAAAACTGGTGACTAGTCTTGCCCTCTGCAGGCCCTTTTTTTGGCACACCTTTTACAGTTTAGTTCCTCTTTAAAGAAAACCTATGTTTTATCCATTCAGAGCAAAGCAACAGGTTTTCTTTAAGTACCTACCGCTCCTTGACATACGTCTACCATTCTTTTCCTCCTCTGCAGCTTTGTTTAGATCTGAGGGCCGAAGGAAATACCCAGTACTTTCATATTTGGAGAAGTATGTGATTCACTTTATTTGATAGCACTGGGCTAATCACTGTTGTCACGGTGGAGTCCATAGTTCCTTGTAAGATGCAACCTTGGTCACTTGCAGCTTACATATGACTTCCTTTTTTCACTTCCAGCAGCTGAATGAAGAGGAGGAGTGAATGGAAGGTAAGAATGTGCTGCTGGGGAGGGTTAAATTATTGTGAACACATTGCTTCACCCTGCGTGAGCAAAGTGCGGGTTCACTTTAAATAAAACCATCAAATCTTTTGTCTTATAGATGGGATTCTTATTCTTTACTGTTGTAAATCCGGGATTTTTATTTTTAAAAATAGATGTATATAGAGTAAGGGAGGGTTATAACACCTGTCAGCTATTTTTGCCATCTTTGTCCCATTTGGGAGATTTCCTTTTACTTCCTGTCCAATAGTTACAACAGGAAGTGAGAGGAAATTCCCCAAAGTGAGCAAAAATCACTGATGGACCACAGGGTCACCAGAACGAGTGTCCCTATTGGAACTCAAAATTTTTATTTTTATTTTACTTTTAGAGAGCAAAGCTCCATAACGGGGACAAATACAACAATAAAAAAACTGACAGATGTTCTAATTTCTCTCCATTCCATCCAAAACTAAAAAGAAAATCGGCTTCAGTTGCACTATAAGACCGCATTCACCCCTGTCTACACACTTTTTGTGCAGTACAAAATGTATGATCTATGTGGATTGCCATTTATTTTCAATGGCACCCCAAATTACAAACACACCCAAAACAAGAGCACACAATAAGGCAGGTAAGTTTTTGGCCCATGGATGCAGATTGAGGGCCCATTTTCAAATGTATTGATATGCTTAGTACAACGCCCATCAAACAAATGTGCATCAAAGCACATGGTAAAATGGCTGCAAAATTGTGACTGAACCTTAAATCCCCTCACAAAAGTTTGTCTCTAAGGCCTTTTTCAGATGGGGGTTCAGCTTTACCGCTCCTCTGAACTGTGATCTGCGGTAGACCACTTTTCAGAGGCAGGAAGAGCAGCAGCTGCCTGGCATTCAGGAGACAATACTGCCGCCTCCTGAGCGGTATATATTTTTTAATCCCAATGGGAAGCTATAATTACGATAATTACGATACTTATGCATTATGCACAATTGTCTCGCTTGACCAAAAGCAACATGCTGTTTAAAACTTGCCGCAACCACAACATAAAGCATTTGAGCCATGGCATGTATACAGGGCATATGGGCCGATATTGTACCTTTAAGGTGGGCAGTAAAAACGCAGATCAAGTGCCTAACTGCCTATCTGAACGAGGCCTAAATTCATTATTCTGATTTTTAAAAAAGCATGAGTGTACAAGGTGGAGAAAAAAAAGGTGACCTTAAGCAGCATTTTTCTAAAACCCATTAACATCGTGACATATTTAATAAAATGCTCCCATGATGCCTTGCCTCTTTTACTTTCAAAATAATGGATGGACAAGGTGCTGAACAATCAATTTTAAGAAATGACAAAACCATAAAGGCAATTTGAAATCAATGAAGTTTTATTTGTTTAACACTACAGGGAGGTGCCAGGGTTCGAAAGTAGAAATAGATCTTAATATCAGAGAAAATCAATGTTAGGATGCAGGGGAGTGCAGTTTCTTTTAATAACATGAACTGCACAGTAAGGGAGCAGTGAACTGCAGGCAAGTGTAAAACCTTTTATTTTTATGTAGACCTTCTCTCTGTTGGATGGTCATACAGTATATTTCATATTGTGAAGAATGCAGTGAGAATGGAGTGGGGAACACTTATGCTGTGGCAGGAAAACATAAAATGGACCTTACGGTAAAATGCCAGGTCCTTTTAAAATATCAAGGCCCCTTAGTACTACTCAGTATTCTCTGGGATCTTGCTGGAGGCAGTGTGCCTAGGTGCCAGGGACAGAAGCCAGGGGAAAGGGATGTATATTTAATAAAACATTTTCCCACAGATTTTTTTTTTCTACTATATCGATAAAAGAGGGGAGCAGGAGAAGATGAGCTTCTGAGTCACTTCTGGAAGGGAAGAGCAAAAGGAGCTGAGCTGGCCTAAGCAAGGAGTTCGGTGCTTTTGCTGTTAAATCTGAAGATGAATTGTTCCACACTGCCTCTAGCTACAGAGTTTAGTGAGGGCTTGTTTTAACGTTTATTTACTGCCTGATAAGGATTTGCAAATGTCTGAGTGTCTATAGTCTAGCCATAGTTACACTTAAAGTTTCAATCAGAGAAATGGGGCCAAAAGGCAGAACGCCACTACTGCTATCCTAGTGTTTTGGGAATCCTGTAATTCATGTTTAATTTTAAGGCAAATATGTAATGTATATTAAAAAAGCAATCTAAAACATGAGCTTTAAAAAAATGGACCTAAAACCATTATAGCTTCACTTTAAAAAAAATTATATATATATATACATACACACACACACTGTATATGTATGTGTGTGCGTATGTATATACCGTCAGAGCATGTTTCTTATGGCACAGCTGGAGCATAGAGGGGGCATTGGGTTTCCGAGCCCGGTGAAATACCATAAAGTGGTGCATATGGCGTGAGTCCTAGACTGGTGCAGAACCAGTTTAGGAAATTGATGCCTACAGTTAGAGAAGGGGTTTTCCCATATCCCACTTGGGGGACTTTTGGGCTGGAACGGTCACATACTGTGTGTTCCCGTACTCATCCGCTTATTGGGGTGATCCTGGATGTCTTCAGGTCGGACCACCGTGGTCTTCTTCTGTTGATCAATGTCCTTCCCTCATGACTCCGGTTCTTGATCACCGTGCCTTACTCCTATGCTTGTTAGACAGAGATCTCAAACCTCTAGTTCAATCCGATTTCTACCAGATCCATCATTTCTTGTCCTCTGCTGGCTATAGTCCTCTATCTGCAATTCGTTTCAGTACAGACCCCCCGCTTCCCTTTTGGAAGGCCCTACAGATTTGACATTTTTCTACTCATTCTTTGGGAAAATTGACAAGTCTGTCTCCACTCATGGCTTTTGAAAAACTGTGTCTGGATCTTGCCCCGATCCAACGCGGTCCCTTCTCTCTTACATCATCTGCTGAATGACCCACCCGATCAATTTTGCCAGCCTTATCTAGCAAAATGGGAGAGGGATCTGGGGATCTCCTTTACAGCTGAACAGAAGGACAGGATACTGCTCATGACCCATAAGGCATACATATCTAGTACGATCCAGGAAACAGGGTTTACAATTCTTTCACGCTGGAACAGAGACCCCAAGACATTACATAAAATTGTCCCTCTCTGCTGGAGATGTCTACAGTAACCACTCCAAATTAGCAATTCCTGAAAACACACTCTGTTTTCCCTTTAATAATGTTGGGATATCCCCCTAGTTGTCCAGGGAGTTCAGAGACATCCTTCTGCACAGCAAATGTCTTCAAACTGATGAGGTCAATTAACTTTTTATGATCATTTCAGCACCAGAACTCCGAAAGCACCTAACCCAAGCTGACCTATTGATCAAGCATTGGGTACTCATCTGCATCTGATTATCTCGCCAGGAATAGCATTCAGCACATTTCGCATGATCTGCAGTACATTACGGAGCATCATGTTACCCAAAGTGCTCAGTACTGCATTTGTCATCATTAAAATGAGCCAGCAATGCTCTGTCTCAGACCGGCAAAACAAAAAAGAAATCCTGTGCTGAATATATTATGTAGATGGAAATCTGTATTAGAGAAACAAGGCTTGTGAGAAACCAAAATGTTTTCTCACCTTGCACCTGTAACATATCCCCTAGGCATTCTTCATATCTTCAGGCATTTAAATGGGGCACTTGGCAGGGCAATGTAAAAGGTTCATTTTAATAGGCGCCCTACCGGCAGCTTAGTTTGACCATCCCTTTTTTGCTAACAAAGTTATGTTTAAAAATGATGAAATCTATTTTTGAAAGTTCTGGTCCACTTAAAAAAAATGCCATGTTGCTGTTCCCCAAATGTTAGTCTAGGTGGATGTAATAGAGAGCAATACTGACCTTATTACTCAGGGTCCAACTGTGAAGTTCTTTACTCCTGTTCCAGGCCTGAAAAGTGTGTGGGCCTTCAATGTCCCACAATGTAGGGCCATTGGTTGCCGGTACTCCTGCATTGTATGTGATGATGTCAGCAAGGAGGCAGCCACACGACCTTAAAAGGGCAGTGGCTTCTTAGGGCCAGTCATGAATACCATAACTGGTGGGGAGGAAGTCTAACAGACTGAGAAATGAAATAAGTATTTCTCAATATTCCATGCACCCTAGAGTAAACAAGCATTCAATTCTTAATATATGAAGATAACCTACCCATATAGAATTTTCTGGAAGCTGAATGGAGTTCAGCTTTAAGTATCGCTTCATAAACCTGAAACCTGTATTTATATAAAAAAAATCAGAAAATCTATTTCCCTAGAGAGCAAGTTAGGGGAAATCTCCCATCTACAACAAAAACAGTTTTGGCTGGAATTTCACTTTAGCTACCGTTGTCATATAGATTGCTGCGCAGCTCACATTGCTGCGATTTTTTTAAAGCTGTCCGGCAAGCAATATAGCTAGCTCACACAATGATTTATGAGTGTATAGGGAATGAAAGTATGCATAATGCACAAACACAGCTCATATATTTTAATGTCCATTAGGAAAATATGGCATATTTTGAATTAGTGGAAATTGCGCTTTAATAGATGTGCCTAGAGAGAAAAAAAAATTGTTTGTCAAAGCAATCCCTAGCTTCTATATATGACACCTAGATCAGCATAAATGCGCACTAAATTGTTTGTAAAGCATCACACTTGTGGCTGCCATAATTACTTTAACATTTACATTATATTTTATAGTCCGTGTGGCGTTAACATGATGTTAAGTGATTTAACATATGGAGAAGAAAGAAATAGATCAACCTGCTGAGAATGGATCTTCATGTCACATTCTGCATTTCTTTTCTTATATATCCTCTAATTATTTTGTTCTAAGTTAACAAGCAGTACATAAAATGATAACTTTAAATAGAGGTGCAAGGATAGACGTGGCAGCTGTTCAAGTCAGTATAACTAGGAAGAAAGGTTTCAATGGGGAAAATTTTCACTTCACTTCAGGTCGGTCATTCACTCGGTTGCCTACGGCAGCTTAGTGAATAGACCCCTCTGTCACTTTGCCTATTTAGGGCACAGCAAAAGGATATCTTGTAAGGTCAACCCATGACCCGCTTCAATGGGTTGGCTCTTGGGAGGAGTTATCCAAATATCAACATTTTTTGATGGGTGGATGTCAGTCTAGAGCAGGAATTCCTAGCCAGACTGTATTTGCATGCAAACAGTTTTCTTTAACTCTTGGCGCTAATGGCTGCCAGCTGAACAATCCACTTGATGTTGCATAATCACATTTTTCAACAGTTTATCACAATTTGTCCCACAGACTTGAGGGGCTGCTCATCCAAGGCTCTGGGGCTTCCACCATGAACATAAAAAAAAACAAAAGGGAACAGAGCAACACCTGTGTGTAAAATTGTTTATTAACATAAATAAAACAATGGATATAAGTACTCACAAGCAAACTTTTTCATCACGCTTTGACAACAAACAAAAATTGACTTTCTGGGATTTTATGTTTTAGCAACATCTGTATTTTTTTTAAAAACAGATATACTGTAATTAGTTGTCTCAACTAGCTACAGTGTATCAGTGTTTGTTAAGAGGCAAAGGACTCTAGGACATACCAGTGACAGTTTCAACTGAAAAAACGACCTCCCCACCCACTGATAATCCCCTTCGCCATGCATATGACTTCCTTCCTTCCTTCCTCTCAGGATGCAGTGCACAGGCCTGAATTACCAGTCCTGAAGACTTCACGTGAGATAGGGGAGGAAGTCATTAACTTTGTAAGCTCTGACATCATCCAACACGGAATTGAACTCTGATGGAGAATCAGAGCTTGGGGAAAGTGAGCCTCGGCAGAGGCAGGGTTGTTTTTTTTTAAGAGAATAGGCAAATTGACAAAGTCAATTTAAGGAAGACTGTGCTGAGAAAAATACATTGGTTGCCATTGCTGTCCTTTGTGTCTTGCACCCGCCCCTCCCCTTCTCCCAGACACTGCAGCTACAGTGGTAGGATTTTAGCAACAGAGGTAGAGGGAAATGCTAGGTGTGGCCAGGTGTTTTTTGAATCTGTAGTGACAAAGCTGATAGCCATGCATTATGTTTATCCTACTGTAGTGCACGCAAACACAGCCTACATGAGAGTGGCAACTCTGCTCTGAATTTAGGACTTTGCTGGCAAGCTCAACAGGTATTTGTGGGACTCTGTAGCACTTTTTTTTTTTTATTGGAGGCTGTCGTTCCACTTTAAGTCTTGTTGTGGGCTGACAACACACAGCATGTGAACTGTGTGGTGTCAGCCCTGCCCATTATCTTTTACTTAACTACTCAACCACTCCTACTCTCAGATCTCTATACCATAAAGTCTAATCATACTGTAGTCCAAGATGAATACTAAAAAGAACAAATAGACTCTTTGAGATAACACAGGAAGTATACAGAGGACAGCTCTGTTTTTTCTAATTGCCTTTAATTGTATATTTAACAGCCCAAAGGGAGGCAAATAAAGGGAATTCATCCCGGCCCTTTACATTTTTAAACTCAGTGCCTGCTGAGTTCCCGCGCTTGTGGGGACCTCGGCAGCCTGCTGGGAACCTGGCAGTAGCTACACTACATGTAGCACACTACATGTTCTGGGGACATGTAGTGTGCTCTGGGGACATGTATGGTGCTCTGGGGACATCTGTATGGTGCTCTGGGGACATATGTATTCAGCACTGGTGACATCTGTATTCAGCTCTGGTGAGAAACTGCCATAAAATCATTAGTCTGTGTTGTTTTAGAAAAAATGTCACATGTCCCTTTAAGAAAAAGTATTGGTAATTGGTATCGACAAGTACCTGAGGGAAAGTACTTGTCCTTGGTCTTGAAAAAGTGGTATCAGGACATCCCTACTTTCTGAGTCACCAATACAGGGCAAGTTTGCCAGTTTAGGAATTCTGACTTTTCTTACTGCTTACATTTTCCAGGTCAGTAACTTGCAAAGTATGGAAGTTAAAGTACCAGCCTGACAAGCAACTTTTATTCTCAGGAGGAGGCCAGCAACAACAGCCTTCACATTTATCCCAGACAACAGAATAAACAGCAGTGCTTGCTGTAGGCTCTCTGTTTTTTTCTCTCTAGTTTTGAAAAGCAGCACATTATTACGCCGAGTATTATGTAAGTGGCGGCGAGGATTCCGGAAGCTCCGCAAGAGTATTGAAAAGTCAGCAATACCCGCTGTGTGCCAGCTGCTCAACACCTGCAAGCATAGTCCAATGTAGATCTTCTGTCAGATATAGCTGCAGGCCTGTCAGCAATGTGAATGCCAGTATGGCATAATTAGTGCTGTCTGGCAAATATTATATATATATGCAATGTCAGTTTATTCTACAAAAAGATCACAATAAAGCAGACTGTAATGCCATATCTGTGGACACAACAAAATGAGTCTTATCACCCTGTGCCATCAAGCCTGTTTCCTCTTTTTGAATTAAACTGATACTAAACTCAGGAGTTAAATCTTAAAAATACATTCAAGTATCCTAACTATTCACAACAAAAAATAATATATAT
>NW_017306698.1:786418-798280 GCF_000935625.1 Nanorana parkeri | reverse complement strand
TATATATATATATATATATCATTTGACTGTACATCTTCAAATCATCTCCAAATTTGTGCTGACACTGCCCTTCCTTAGAACTTTTTGGGTTTCCACCGGTGGGAATCTTGTTTTTCATTAGCAGCCTTTCCAGAGGAAGTTAGCTTGTTGAATTAATTTCTACACCCTTCAGAACAAATAGGTGTTGACATCTAAGTGCCTCTTGTTGAGCTCTTCTTGGAAGGTCGTTGTTCAGGGACTTCTTCATGCAGTTGATGCTGCCTTAGGTTTCATTAAAGGAGAACTATGAGGTGAGTGATTTCCAATCATCCTCATAGTTAGAGCCGACCTGTGACAAAAAACTGTCACAGATTGGCTCTATCAATCAGGAAGTGAGCAGAAACATGCCGCTGATCCGCTCACTTCCCGATCGTCTCCCTGCAGTGAGCTGTGACTGTCAGTCACCGCTCCCCGCAGGGATTCCCCCCTCTCCGATCCTCCAGAGCTGAGTGAAGGTACGAATGGGAGAGGGGGCGGGCACAGCTGGCTCTGCCTCTAGATAGGCAGAGCCAGCTGTCACTCACACAGCTGGGTGGATCTCAACAGTATTGTCAGGATACGTCCCGGCTTCGGCGCTCCCAGTATATCCCGGCTATAGTTCGCTATATACTGAGCTTTGGGTCACGAGAAGAGGCTAGTATATGTCCTCACGTGACCCTAAAGAGAACTATGGGGAAAAACAATTACCCCATAGTTCTCTTTTAAGGAAATGTCCTTTAATTTCCTGTCCCAGTGCCAATTTTGTGACTTGTACAGCAGATGAGGCAACAATAAAAGGTTGACGAGGACTCTACCTTTCCCCTACGGTATAAAAAAATGAGTATTTGTATTGTTTTTTGTGCTGTTGTAGATTTCTCCTCATTTGCTGTCCCAGTGACAGTGTTATTACTGACACAGAAACCAATGGGCCACAAAGGGCAGTTCAAGCCTGGCAGAGGTTCTTGCCCCTCAACCCAAAACACATAGCGGGGAATTTATCAAAACTGGAGCAGTTACCCATGGCAACCATTCAGCATCTCTCTTCAGTTTGCTCAGTTAACATTTGAAAATGAAAGAGAGAAGCTGATTGGTTGCCATGAACAGCTTCTCCAGATTTTGTCTGCTCTAGTTTTGATAAATCCCCCCCAGTCTGTGTTGCGGAGCCATTCGAGTTGAATGGTGACATTCCTAGTGAAAGGCACCCCAATGCAATAAACCAGAATGCACACAATGCATCTACCTTGCAGTGAACCACAACTACTATGCGTTGTCATGTACTGCCTTGGCGCAGGTCTAAATTTAGGTCTGTTATGGTGCACTGAAAGCTTATTTATAAGGAATAGGCTGTCTTAGTCCAACGAGCCTGCAATAATAGACTGCATGATTGTAAATCCACCCTTAGTTCAATTTGAGGTCAGTCTGTGCAGTTGCTGACAAATGATGAACTGACAACACAATGAAATATGTTCTTATAAATAGGGCTGAGAAAAAAAAAAGCTATAGAAGAACAAAAATTATTCAGAACAATGCCAAACAGAGCTCTTCGACCTTTAATAAATCGCTTCTATGATTTGCATATTTCCAAACCATCAGTGATTTTGGTAGTTGTACCTTTTTGTGACGTTCAATATATTACAATTGTTGAATGACACCACTTTGAAATGCCAGTTATGCTGTGCCAAGTGATTTATGAAATCAGCTCAAACTCTTGCTCTTGTTATGTATTGCAGTCAGTTCTAGATCACCTTTGTTTGAGACCAATTGCATTTTTGTCATTTTGATTTATTGATATTTAGATGTTTGCGTGCTGGAAGAAATATATCCACATGACGGTATGCTTGTCAATTCTGCTTAAGTTTGTGCTCCAGCTTAACTCGCCATAGGATTAAATGAGAGTGCACTTGCAGCTGATGCCTTAATGGGATGGGTAAGTATAAGCCTGGCATGGGAGCTGGGGGTGGGGGGGCTACACAAGGCTTTAAAGTAGAACTCTACTAAAAGTAACACTAAACTCAGGTGTTAAACCTTAAAAACGCATTCAAGTACCTCTCAACTCCTGTTCCTGTAGCAACTCAAAAATGCTGGATTTCTATATTGTCACCTGGACAAATAGAGAGAGTAAATCTCCCCAGAGAAGTCACAGACAGCTTTGAAAAAAACCTGACAGATGTGCCAACACTTCCCCATTCTACCCAAAGAAAAAAAATGTGTGTTTACATACACTTTAAAATGACTGTAAACTCAGGAGTTAATACTTAAAAATGCACTCAAGTACCTTGACTATTAACAAAAATTTATTTTATTTGTGTATCACTTGGCTGTAGATCCTCAAGTCATCTCTGAATCTGTGCTGACACTGTCCTTCCTTCTGGAGGGTGGCTACTTTTGTTCCCCATGATCCCTGTGTGTGTTGTAAAGTAGCCACCGCTCCAAGCTCACTCCTGTGATAGACTACAATCTCACATTTAGTGTACTAATTTGTATTGACATTGTAGTCCATGACGGGAGCAAGCTTGATGCGGTGTCGATTTTACAACACACACAGGGACCATGGAGAACAAAACTAGACACACCCCAGAAGGACATCACCGCTTTGTATCATCCTTAGCACCCAACAAGAGCCAACCAGGGCTGGATTTCCCACAAGGCCAACCAAGGCTTGGCCTCGGGGCAGCAGGGAGTAGAGGGGCAGCAGGGGTGTTGAATCTCTATGCCCGGGACATGCAGTTCCGGTCGCTGGGTGGGTAGTTGTTTTCTACATTTAGCCCTGCTTTGGGCAAGCAGAGTTAAGTGTACAGCGGGGAAGCCGCCGCTTGTTTTGTACAAGTGATCTTGGTGATGTCGCTAAGATCACTTGTAACACTTGTATGCAGCCTGCAGGTCTGCCATTCTCCATGGGGTTGGTGGGTAGGGGGGCGCATTGAGGAGCCTGGCCTTGGGGCAGCAGAGCGAGTAAATCCGGCCCTGGAGCCAACACTAGGGTAGAGCTGGCAAGTTAAGTGATAGTAGATCAGGGGGCCCCTTTCCACAAACATTGTCATTTGACCCTGAAATGGATGATAGTATATCTTTAAATATCCATTTCATGAAATGAAAAAAATAATAATATTTTTCATTTTGAATTGAACATTTTCCTGAGAAAATGATCCTGATCTAAAATAAGAAATATAGTTAAAATGAGTCATACATCTTAGTAAATTGACTCTAATGCCTTTTATTGTTTTATCTAAATATATTGAGTTAGCACATGTCCCATTTTAGATGCGTGTATCTAATCACATTGTGTTTATAAATATATTATACCACTTACACATTTATATCAAGTTCAGTTCCATCAATGATGTGAATTAGTTTAGCACATTTCCAGTAAATGTTCTTACTTTTTTTTTTTATTTCACCTATTTTTATATGCTCTGCTTTTTAGGTGTTATAGGTTCATTTTTTCCATGATAGCAATTGTTAAATATTTATGTAATTAATTTAGATTTTTTATATTAAATGAAATGCTCATAAATTAGATTTTTTTTTGTTCAAATCAAATAGTTACATATCTTTTTATTAGTACTATAGTTAAAGTTATTGTATACTTTGGGGAAATTATTAGATACCAATGTGACAATCAATATGGACTTTCAGATGACTCGTGTTCAGGGCTGGGATAAGGAAGGGAGGGCTAGTTTTTCTGGACACAATGTTTTTATGTGGGGAGGTGCTGGGTGGCAGGCTGTGCCCTCTTCATTACATCTGCAGTGTTCCCTCCCTGTTACCAGGACTGCAGAGTGGCAGTGGGCACATAGTACTTCCTCTCCTCAGTCAGGTCATGTGTCACATGACAAGTCAGAGGAAGTATGGGACTTCTTACGATACCAATAACATGACACAATGGGTGAAACCTTACAGAAACCCATTCTTGTGTGTCTAGGACAGCATGATCTCCAAACATGGCCCTGGGAGAGAGGAAATAAGTGGCTATGGGTAAAGTGTAAAGTCCACAGTATATATAAACCCAATGACTACAATTTCAAGCAAGCTTTAAGATTTTAATTTAATTTAAAAAGCAATTTTCAGTATTTTTAAATCTGCAGTTTTCACTGAAATAATACTACCCGATGAAACTCCTTGTTTGGGCACTTCCTGTTATAGGGTGACAACGCTCTACCCCTCTATGCCATTTGTCCTCCTGCATTGTCACTTTCACATGGGCTTCCAGTGGAGACTACAAGTGGCTATTTCTACACACATTATGCAGGTATGGTTCACTGATGTCACAATATAGAAGCCCTGCCTCAGAAATTCCATGCAGCCATCACTAGATTAGTCGTAGACAAGAAATAGTTGCAAAGAGACCGCAGAAGTACAAAAACACTGAGAATAATGAAAAAAAAAGATGGAAAAGTATTACATTTTTTTAAAATGGCAATTGTTTATGAAACACCGGGGGTCTATTTATCAGTGTTTGTACCCAAGTTTCACGTGACTTTCATTCAGGATCTGCCCCTTTTCCCTTAAAGATTCCATTAGAAAATTTGGTGAATCTTGGATGAAAACATAGATAAATGGAATAAGAAAGAAACCCAGCATCATTTAGTTAGGGTCTACATCTTTTTTATGTCTAAATATGCTGGAAAGTATGTTACTAGCCTGCCATTTCCTACAGCTTGCTGACAAACATCACAATGGGAGATTTCATGCCTGTTGTACAAAAATGATTTTTATAGGATAGCGATGTTTTTTTATGATAGCCAGTGTCTTTATTGCCATGCTATGTGCCTTTGAAAGCAAAGCAGTGCTGGAACCATACAATAGGAATGCACGTGGCCCCTACATAGCGGTGGAAGGAACTGTACTGAACAGTGGCACCCCTAAAACTGTACTGCTAAAGAAAAACCCCAATAGATTTTTTTAACCAGCTTTACTAATTAAAGTGACACTAAACTTAAGAGTTAAAACTTAAAAATGCATTAAAGTATCTTAACTATTACCAAAAATGTATCTTATTTGTGTATCACTCAGCTATAGATCCTCAAATCATCTCTGAATTCATACTGACACTGTCCTTCCTTCTGGAGGGTGGCTACTTTTGTTCTCTATGGTCCCTGTGTGTTGATAACTAGCAACCACTCCAATCTCACTCCCATGATGGACTACAATCTCAATACAAATGAGTAAACTAAACGTGAGATTGTAGTCCATCATGGGAGTGAGCTTGGAGTGGTGGCTACTTTACAACACACACAGGGACCATGGGGAACAAAAGTAGCCACCCTCCAGAAGGAAGGACAGTGTAAGCACCAATTCAGAGATGATTTCAGTATCTACAGCTGAGCGATGTACAAAAAAAGCTACATTTTTGCTGTTAGGTAAGGTACTTGAATGCATTTTTTAAGATTTAACTCCTGAACTTAGTGTCATTAAAGCATTAACAAAGGGTGATTAAGTCCGCTGATGATTAAGCCTGTCGGGGTAAAACGCATTGGAGTAGGAGGAGCAATGTCTAGTAAGCAGCGTTGCATATAATACACTGTTCACTGTAAAACAAAGCTTATTGAAGAAGAGAAAAAATTATGTGGTACCTTCTATTACCACCTATGCCAATTATTTCCCACTCTAGCTCACATTTTATATTTATTAATAAGCATACAGTAACAATATAACATTACAGCTACAGCTTTTGTAATGGTGCATTAATGTCCACCTGCATAGAAGAGTTTTTCATGTGTTTAGCCCAGCAGCAAAGTGTCCAAGGAAATTATATTAAAACATTATCCAGTCAGCCTTGGTTTATCACCCGCATATACCCCGTGATACGAGTTTTCACAAGTCCCTTCTCAGTGTGATCCCAGCCGACGATGAAAGCTAGCTTTACAAGTTCCTCCTCTGTTCATGGCGTGCCAGAGACTTGGACACAATCACTTCACAACTGCTTTCACAGGGTTCTATCAGTTCAACCCACAGCAGTACAATATAGCAGCAAACTGTTTTCCAGTGATAAGCTCTCTTCCCTGAAGACAAATCTCATGTTTGCTGGCAGAGGCCGATTATGAACTAAATAGTGCATTAACTTTAGGCTCTAAGTTACAGTGGGGTTAATGGTTTCTAGGAGGAAATATTCAGTAGTCTCCATGCGTTGGAATATGGAGTACAAATACAGGTCTCTTCCCGTGTGTGTGTGGAAAATTATGTTCAATTCAGCAGGGAAATTAACTGTATTCTTCGCTTGTCTATCAAATGATAGCAAGTATTATTTGCATGCATATTTAAATAGGATATATCACAGCTGGACTATATTAGTCCTTTAAATAGCACTGAATCATTTGGAAGGAATCAAAGTGGTGTAAACTATGTACCTGTCCAGTACAACTCCCACTGACTGACAGAGACATTGTATATTGTATAGCTTTTCAACTACAGGGCTGTCATGTGAGCTGAAGCTTTGGAAACTTGTCTATAACGTTTGTCAGATCTGCAAATCATTATCATTTTATTAAAGTCAATTTTATTTATTTTTAGATTTTAAAAACATTGTTAAACTGATGTATTGGGGTTGATGTACTAAAGGCAAATAGGCTGTTTACTTTGCAAAGGAATATTCCCTTAGTTTAGTAAATGAGGTGAGGTTCTGCTGACTTCCATCATTTAATTATGTGCAAGCAAAAATACTCTTATATTTTCCTTCCATGTGACTGGGTATTCTTTGCAAAGTGCCCTTGTAAAGTGAAAATTCCCTTGCAATTTGAATAGCCTATTTGCCTTTAGTAAATCAACCCCATTATATCTGTTTTAGTAACTGTTCTATACAA
The DNA here is from genome assembly GCF_000935625.1 of Nanorana parkeri. NCBI lineage: Eukaryota > Metazoa > Chordata > Amphibia > Anura > Dicroglossidae > Nanorana > Nanorana parkeri. The sequence continues at coordinate 791,462 of NW_017306698.1, read as the reverse complement.
GTTGTAACTAGGGCTGCAACAACTAATCGACATAATCGATTATAATCGATTATTGAAAAAGTTGTCAACTTTTCCAATCATCGATTAATCGGCTTCCGATTGGTTGGCCCTGTTCACGGCTCCACACACACTGCGCGCCCCACCTCACGCTCGCCGCTGCCAGACCCGCCCGCCTGCATCCACGCTCCACACGCCGCACCTCCTCCCGACTCACGCTCATCGCCTGCCCAAATTCACGATCGGCACAGGGACGCGGGGAGAAGAAGTAAGGAGGAGCAGGCATGAGGGTATGACAGGCCCGATCTCAGAAACAAGTTGCTGGAAGACTGCTCAGGTAAGCCTGCACTTTCCCACACATGGTGCTCTATAATGTATTGCTGGGATAGTGGGATTTGTATTCCTTTATAGCTGATGGTACATTGTGCTCTATATTATTCAGAGCAATGTACCATCAGCTATAGAGGAATACAAATCCCAGCAATACATTATACACTGTATGTATAAATGTATTGCTGGGATTTGTTGTATTCCTCTATAGCTGTTGGTATTCTGCATTGCGCTGTATAGAGGACTACAAATCAAGGAATACTACATTATACAGCGCAATGCAGAATACCACCAGCTATAGAGGAGTACAACAAATCCCAGCAATAGTACATTATACATCGCAATGCAGAATACCGCCAGCTATAATGTACTATTGCTGGGATTTGTTGTATTCCTCTATAGCTGGTGGTATTCTGCATTGTGCTGTATAATGTACTATTGCTGGGTTTTGTATTCCTCTATAGCCGGTGCCATTCTGCATTCATCGCTGTATAATTTTACACACTTTTCATTTCACTATATTGCACACCACAGTTTTGTTTTTCTTTTTTACTTGCACCGTTTCAAGCTTGCTCCTGGGATGGACTACAATCTCAATACAAACTAGTAGTCCCATCACTGGGGCCATTTTTTAAAATGTATTTTACTTTTTATCCGATTAACCGATTAATCGAACTTAATAATCGGCTAACTAATCGATTTTGAAAATAATCGTTAGCTGCAGCTTTAGTTGTAACTGTAACACTTATGTGAGCTAGTGTTTTATGTTGCTGTCAGTTGCTACAAGTCTTTTATTATCAATCTAAAGCTATTACCTCAGGGGGAGTAATAGATTTCATTCAAAATACCCTTGGACCACTTACTTACCCTTACCACTTACTTTTATTTACTCCCGCTGCTACAGGCTGTTGTAAAAGCAGGAAGTAAGGTGAGCTCACCCCAGTGGGAAAACTTAACAGAAGCATGTACTCTTTAAAAGTCTATTTAACATTTTAAAAACGTTTTTAAAGTGAGCCAGTTGCCAGGATATTTACATTTAAATTATATTATATATACACCTGTGGGGCAATGTGCATGTATTGCAGAGATGTACTGAACATATTTTTTTTGCCCAGACATACACAAAGTAAACTAGTGACCAAGCTATATTTTCAGGTATTTACATATTCCTAACAAGCAGTAAAGAAGCTCTTATTGAACTCAGTAACTGCTGCCACTGTGGCAATAATTGGCAATAATGGTACATTAAACTTTACATTAGAAGCTCTAAAGTCATTCAAGTCATTTTTTCAGCAATGCAGCTCAACTTGCTACCCCTATCCCTTCCAGTACACCAGCCCAGGGAGAGAATAAAAGGTTAGAAGGCTGTTGCAGCCTGCTGGGAAGGGGAATGGGGGAAGCTTAGTTGCTGAGAGAACAACTTGAGTGACTTTAGTATTTTTGCTGTGAATGTTAAGGATGAATTTCTCCATAGTGTCTTCAGCCACATATGTCAGTTAGGATTTGTTTTCAAGATTATTAACTCCATGTTAGCAATATAGATGCATTTGAATGTCCAGTGTCTGGCTAAAGATTCACTTTAAAGGATAATTTGGCAAATGCAGGACTGTAATAGGCAGCCAATATGCTGTCAAATATAAATGTACAGAAGAAATCCTTGTTCCAGTTGCATGGCTTGTAAAGGGTCAGAGCACAATATATACTCTATGTTTGGTGCTTATTTCATATCACAAAGATCAGGGTGTACACTCCAACAGAAAGAGTGGAGTGAGGAAGGGCTTGTATCAGGCTGTTTGTCAGAAAATAATGGCTAGCAAAACATTGCAGCTTTCTTCTTTCATTTAGTGCTCAACTCTTTTCGTATGGAGAAGTGCAGTAGGGTGCTGACCCTGCACTGACCCTGAACAGGCTGAGCAGTTAATAAAATAGTTTTTTGGTCTGTAAAGATTCTAATTTCTATTGGCCACCTGGCAAGGTATTGGCTACCTTTTGCAACCCTGTATAGTATTTCCTCAACTACACATCTAGTCAAAACTTACTGGCTCCTGTGTGTTACAATACCTTGTCCATTCTGGACTATAAAAATGTTCGTGCTCTCATATCTCATATCACAATATACATTGCTGTTTCTTAATATGTTGTTTACTTTTTTAACACAGCTTTTCTCTCCTTGACTTCCTACAGCAACGTCCAGAGAAACAGTCCCTGAGTGCGTCTATGTGCCGGGATTCCCAATGGAAATGCCTCCTTCTCTCCATCCTCATGCTTGTATGCCTTTGTGCGATAACCTGGTGCCAGGTTACCAGTGTAACCAAGCTCAGTTTTGACAGCTCTCTTAAGGGTAGATCCATGATCTACCATGGCAGTCCTTGCTCAGATGGTTATGTCTACATTCCTCTGGCCTTTTTATCAATGCTTTATGTGGTTTACCTGGTAGAATGCTGGCACTGTCATGCCAAGAGTGAACTCCAACACAAGGCTGATGTCACTAGTGTTTACGATCAGATACAGCGTATGCGCCAAGCTACACCTTGCATCTGGTGGAAGGCCATTAGCTATCACTTTGTTCGACGCACAAGACAAGTCACTCGCTACCGTCATGGTGATGCCTATACTACTACTCAGGTCTACCATGAACGAGTGAACACTCACGTGGCTGAAGCAGAGTTTGAATACTCTCATTGTGGCATAAAAGATATTTCCAAAGACCTATTGGACCTAGACCGCCACCCTGCCACCAAACTAAGGTTCACAAAGTGCTTCAGTTTTGCCAACCTGGAGTCGGAGAACTCCTATCTCACCCAGCGTGCTCGCTTCTTCACAGAAATTGAAGGACTAGATGACTATATGGAAGCAAGGGAAGGAATGCAGCTAAAAAATGTAGACTTCAAAGAGTTGGTTATTGCTTATGTGAACCTAGAGCAGCTTCCATGGTACGTGTCCCACTATGCTTTTTGGGCAGCTGCCTTACTCATGCTCTCATGGCCCCTAAGGGTTTTTATTGAGTATCAAACTGCTCACGTTCACTATCATATTGAAAAACTCTTAGGGATGGATTACCAGGCATCAGCTGTGGCAGAGGAGCCTATATACCGATTCAGAATGCCACGGGTCAGCACCTTTGACAGTACCGAACTGGAATGGCATATATGCACCAATCGCCAGCTGATTCCCAGCTACTCCGAGGCAGTTCTGATGGACTTAACAGATGCCTCACTATGCAATGGCTACTCTGCCTGCGGGTACAGCGGTGTCCTGCAAGGCTGTGAAGGCTGCAACAGAGCATCCAGCAGCTCTTCTATCTTCTCTCGTCATGCTATGCACAGCTGCAGTGGGGGGCCATCTCACCTCTCCCTCAGCACCAGCCGTTTCTCCCTATGCCAGCTACATGGATCTCACAGGACAGGCCTCTGGAGAAGTCGTAGCAGCAGCTTTGCAGATCGCGTGTGCCCAGATGAACGATGCTGCTCCTATTCTAGTCAGCTAGCCATTAATGAAAACCCTCCCACTTATCATGATGCCCGTTTCTTTCCTGTGCTTATAGTGCATCGTCAGGAAGGGTGCCGGACCAGGAACTTCTGCATACACCGCTCATCATGCATGGAGACCTCCTTGTAAAAGAATGTCCCACCATCTTTCTGCTGCAGTCCCACCCATTTTTGCTGGAGGGTGCATCAAAAAAGGCAATTCATTTTAATATGTATGGCAGCATTAATGGAAAATGTGAGAAACAACAAATGGTAAATAAAATACATGCAGCCAACATCTCACCAAAGTTTTCAGGCACTTGATGAATGTCAACGATCTAATAATGTTTTAACAAATACTTTTGTGTCTCTGCTCTTTAAAATGAATAGAGTACTTCACCATTGGTTTTACTTCATTTAGACTGCAAAGGAACAAATTGCAATAAATATTTTAGGAAATTATGTATAATATGCATAAGGGTCAATCTGTGTAACTTGTAGACAGCCAGATGGAATGCTGGTAGCTAAGTGCATAGGAGCGTTCATTTTCTTCCTTGTGGCTTTCCAGTACCCTAACAAAATTACATAGCCTCTTGCTAATTAAAATAGTTAATGTGATTGCTAAGTGATTCTGAATTTTCAGGAACATAAACCCTTGTGGTAGAACCCAGAAAGGTGCTGAAAATGCTGAGACACGCAATAGCATACCCTTTAGCACCTAATAAAGCATTGCCTGTCAATGGACAAATACTGTATATGCTCTTACTCTTATGTGTTATAAGAGGGAAATCAGAAACCAAAGCAGGGCGAATTTAAAGCAAATGTCCATGGTGATAAATGGTAATATTACTAGTAAAGGTAAGTGTCCAGTAAGACTTCAGTGCTTCTGCTATCGCCCTGTGCTCTATGGACAGGTTAACTTCACAAGCAGATTGATTTACTAAGAAACGATGTGTTAATTAAATCATAAAAGGTTTATTTTCTTTAAAATTACATGTAAATTGCTTCAATCAGATAACCTAAATAAAACATTTTGTCAGCTTGTAACACTGTCATGAGGAAAGTACATTGGATGCCATTCCTGGTCTCCTGAAGAAAATGGTAGTTGTCTGGCCGTGTCTGATTTAAAATGTATGTAAATCCCGGCAATCAACTTTTCTTATTTGCTCACTTATGGTCTGTTAAATATACTATTAAAAGGGTTTTATTAAAGTGACATTAAAGGATAATCCCCCCCCCCCCGCCCCCTG